>NC_092494.1:532500-775000 GCF_047495875.1 Pithys albifrons albifrons
TCTGGCACAAATCAACCGTGTCACACTTTAGCAGATCACGGGAGAGTTAGTTGCACTTTACGAGATGAGCTCCTCTAAGGAACCACTGTGATTTTCACGGAGAAAGAAAGATCCAGGCCTGGATTCTCTGATGCATATGATTCATTACAAAAGCCATAAGAAATGTGTGTCCTTATGCCTTCTGTCTTGCAAGAATCAGCTGTTTCTCTTGTTAGCAACGAAAAGTTGCACTTTGCGAGATGAGCTTCCCCTAAGGAACAACGTTGTTTTTCACCGAGAAAGAAAGATCCAGGCCTGGATTCTCTGATGCATATTATTCACTTACCAAAGCCATAAGAAATGTGTATCCTTATGCCTTCTGTCTTGCAAGAATCAGCTGTTTCTCCTGTTAGCAACGAAAAGTTGCACTTTGCGAGATGAGCTTCCCCTAAGGAACAAAGTTGTTTTTCACCGAGAAAGAAAGATCCAGGCCTGGATTCTCAGATGCATATGAGAATCTTTCTAAAGCTGAACTTCCCCTAAGGAACAACTGTGCTTTGCATCCAGAAAGAGAGCTCCAGTCCTGGATTCTCTGATGCATGTGATGCACTAGCCAGAGCCATAAGAATACTGTGTCCTGATGCCTTCTGTCTGAGAGGAATCGACTGTTTCACTTGTTAGCAAAGCAAAGTTGCACTTTGCTTGTTGAGCTTCCCCTAAGGAACAACAGTGCTTTGCACCGTGAAAGCAAGCTCCAGCCCTGGAGTTTTAGATGCAAATGATTTACTTTCCAAAACCATAAGAAATATGTGCCCTCATGTCTCCTGTCTGTCAGAAATCAAGAGTTTCACGTGTTAGAAGAGCACCTGAGAGCCCAAGGCTGCCACCTTTTCCCAGGGCGAAAAGCTCGACAGTGCGTGATACGTGCGTGACCGGGAAAGTGCTGTTTTTCAGCCCACTATTCCAGACGGACGAAATTGCCTCCCTGGGTAAAGGTGCCAGGACAGACAGCCACTGTGCATTTTCTAGAAGTAATGCGGCCCCATCATTGGCACCTGAGAGCCCAAGTTTGCCACCTTTCACCTGGGCGCAAAGCTCGACGGTGCGTACCTTGTGCGGGTCCGGGAAAGGGCCGTTTTGCAAACCCAGAATTCCTGAAGGAAGACGATTACTCCCAGGGAAAAGGTGCCAGGACAGAAAGCCATTGTGCCTTTTCTAGAGGAAATCGGGCGCCGTCACAGGCACCTGAGAGCCCAAGTTTGCCGCCCTTTCCCTGGGCGTAAAGCTCAAAGGTGCGTGATAACGTGAGGGTCCGGGAAATTGCCGTTTCTCATTCCAGGTTTCCAGACCGATGAAGATTCCTCAGAGGGAAAAGGTGCCTGGACAGAAATCGATTTCTCCTTTTCTAGGGTGAATGGGGTCCCATCACGGGCACCTGAGAGCCCAAGGCTGCCACCTTTTCCCTGGGTGAAAAACTTGAAGGCGCGTGCCACTTGCGGGTCCGGGAAATTGCCATTTTTCAGCCCATAATTCCAGGACGATGAAGATGTCTCCCTTAGATAAGGTGCCAGGACAGAAAGGGATTGTGCCTTTTCTAGGTAATGGGGCCCCAAAACTGGAACCTGAGAGCCCAAGGCTGCCACCTTTTCCCTGGGTGCAAAGCTCGACAATGCATACCCTGTGCGGGTCCGGGAAAGGGCCGTTTTTCAGCCCAGAATTCCAGACGGAAATCGATTCCTCCCTGGGAAAAGGAGTAAGGACAGAAAGCCATTGTGCCTTTTCTACGGGGTAATGGGGCCCCATCATTGGCACCTGAGAGCCCAAGGCTGTCACCTTTTGCCTGGGCGCAAATGTCGACGGCGCGTGCCACGTGTAAGTCCGGGAATGTGCCGTTTTTCATTCCAGAATTCCAGGCCAGCGAAGATTTCTCCCTGGGAAAAGGTGCCAGGACAGAAAGCGATTGTGCTTTTTCTAGGGTTAATGGGGCCCCAAAATTGGCAGCTGAGAGACCAGGGCTGCCACCTTTTCCCTGGGTGCAAAGCTCGACGGTGCGTGCCTCATGCGGGTAAGGGAAAGAGATGTTTTCAGCCCAGAATTCCAGACCGATGAAGATTCCTCCCAGGGAAAAGGTGCCAGGACAGAAAGCGATTGTTATTTATCTAGTGTTAACGGGGACCCATCATTGGCACCTGAGAGCCCAAGGCTGCCACCTTTTCCCTGGGCGCAAAGCTAGATAGTGCCTGCCACGTGCAGGTCAGAGAAAGTGCCATTTTTCAGCCCAGCATTCCAGACGGATGACGACTCCTCCCAGGGAAAAGGCTCCAAGGACAGAAAGCGATTGTTCCATTTCTAGTGTTAATGGGGGCCCGTCATTGGCATCTGAGAGCCAGAGGTTGCCTCCTTTTCCCTGGGCGCAAAGCTCGGCAGTGCGTGCCACGTGCTGGTCCCAGAAAATTCCATTTTACAGCCCAGAATTCCAGACCAATGAAGATTCCTCCCAGGGAAAAGGTGCCAGGACAGAAAGCCATTGTGCTTTTTGTAAAGGTAATGGGGCCCCATCATTGGCACCTGAGAGCCCAAGACTGCCACCTTTTCCCTGGACGCAAAGCTCGATGGTGCGTTCCACTTGCGGGTCCAGGAAAGTGCCGATTCTCAGACCAGAATTCCAAACCGATGAAGATTCCTCCCTGGGAAAAGGTGCCAGGACAGAAGGGCATTGTGCCTTTTGTAGGGGTAATGGGGCACCATCATTGGCACCTGAGAGCCCATGGCTGACCCCTTTTCCCTGGGAGCAAAGCTCGACGGTGTGTACCTTGTGCGGGTTTGGGGCAGTGCCATTTTTCAGCCCAGAATTCCAGACGGAGGAAGATTCCTTCCAGGGAAAATGTGCCAGGACAGAAAGCAAGTGTTATTTTTCTAGTGTTAACGGGGCCCCATCCTTGGCACCTGAGAGCCCAAGGCTGTCACCTTTTGTCTGGGCGCAAATATCGAGGGTGCGTGCCACTTTCTTGTTTGGGAAAGTGCCATTTTTCAGCCCAGAATTCTAGACGGATGAAGATTCCTCCCTGGGAAAAGGTGCCAGGACAGAAAGCGTTTGTTCCATTTCTAGGGTTAATGGGGCCCCATCATTGGCACCTGAGAGCCCAAGTTTGCCTCCTTTAACCTGGGTGCAAAGCTCGACGGTGCGTGCTACGTGAGGGTCCGGGAAATTGCCGGTTCTCATTCCAGACTTCCAGACCGATGAAGATTCCTCCCTGGGAAAAGGTGCCAGGACACGAATGGATTTCTCTTTTTTCTAAAGTTAATGGGGCCTCATCACTGGCACCTGAGAGCCCAAGCCTGCCCCCTTTTCCCTGGGAGCAAAGCTCGACCTTGTGAGGGTTTGGGGCAGTGCCTATTTTGAACCCAGAATTCCAGACGGACAAAGATACCTCCCAGGGAAAAGGTGCCAGGTCAGAAATCGGATTGTCCTTTTCTAGGGTCAATGGTGCCCCATCATTGGCACCTGAGAGTTCAAGGCTGCCACCTTTTCCGTGGGCGCAAACATCAACGGCGCGTACCACTTTCCTGTCCAGGAAAGTGCCGTTTTTCAGCCCTCAATTCCAGACGGATGAAGACGCCTCACAGGGAAGAGGTTCCCAGGACAGAAAGCGATTGTTCCATTTCTAGGGTGAATGGGGCCCCATCATTGGCACCTGAGAGCCCAAGGTTGCCTCCTATACCCTGGGCGCAAAGCTCGACCATGCGTGCTACGTGAGGGTCCGGGAAATTGCCGTTTCTCAGACCAGAATTCCAGACCGATGAAGATTCCTCCCTGGGAAAAGGTGCCAGGACAGGAATCGATTTCTCCTTTTCTAGGAGTAATGGGGACCCATCATTGGCACCTGAGAGCCAAAGGCTGCAACCTTTTCCCTGAGCGCAAAGCTCGACGGTGCGTGCCACTTGCAGGTCCAGGAATGTGCTGTTTCTCATCCCAGAATTCGGGCCCGATGAAGATTTCTCCCAGGGAAAAGGTGCCAGGACAGAAAGCAATTGTGCCTTTTCTAGGGTTAATGGGGCCCCAAAATTGACACCTGAGAGCCCAAGGCTGCCACCTTTTCCCTGGGCACAAAGCTCGACGGAGCGTTCCACGAGTGGGTCCGGGAAAGTGCCATTTTTCAGCCCAGAATTCCAGACCTATGAAGATTCCTCAGAGGGAAAAGGTACCAGGAGACAAAGCCATGGTGTATTTTGTAATGGTAATGGCGCCCCATCATTGGCACCTGAGAGTTCAAGGCTGCCACCTTTTCCGTGGGTGCAAAGCTCGATAGTGCGTACCCTGTGCGGGACCGGGAAAGTGCCATTTTTCAGCCCTGAATTCCAGACGGATGAAGACTCCTCACAGGGAAAAGGCTCCCAGGAGAGAAAGCGATTGTTCCATTTCTAGGGTTAATCGGGCCCGGTCATTGGCACCTGAGAGCCCAAGGCTACCTCCTTGTCGCAGGTTTGGCCTGGCGGTTGCCACCCTGGACTGGCCCCCCCCTTCCCCCTCCCAGAACCTTCCCAGCAAAGGAAAGGGAAAAAAAAAACTGAAAAGAAACGCACTCTAAAGAAACTGAACTGAATAAAAAGAATAAATTATATTTACTAACATTTACAAACCACACTGTATACACAACACATAGGATCTCACCCCCCAGGGGAGAGGGGAAGGGAGAAAAGGGGATTGATTAGCTGGAAAATAGGGAAGACACCAACCCAACCCAAAGAAACCGAATGAATCAAAACAAACACAATTAAAAACCTCAAGGAAGGGGAACAAGAATGAAACAATCTCACCCAGGACAGGAGAACCACCAGGCACCGGAGGGACCAGGCTTAAACCACCTCCCTCCAGCTCCTCAGCCAAGGGAGGGGAGAAGGAAAACCACTCCCCCACTGCTACGTGGAAGACACGTGTGGAATACTTGTAACTTCCTTAGATACAATGGTTACTGAGGAAGCCATGGGTCAAACCATTACATTCTCCACCCCTTATTCCACACTGGTCTTTCCACGCAATCTTTGTATTATTGCATTTGCTTATATCCCAGAGACACATATATATATATATATATAGTCCATATGCGGTCCTTCGAGGCAGATGTCTTGTCATCAAGGATCAACACCAGCATCAGTTCAGCTTTAGTCCATTGCCTTTTGGTTAGAGTCACAGTTCCAAGTTGAGGCCTAGTCCACAGTTTAGGGCTGCCTTATCGTTGGACATCATGGGATACCAGTACCGGCTTTGTTTGGGTTTTTCTCATCTCGTGTCTGGTTTCCTGCAAAACACAACTCAAAGCACATCATTAGTTCTTCCCCAAGGCTAGATTGCCTTGGGGCACACACTGGATCTCACCATCCTTCCTCATTACCCACCAGGTGTTTCCGGACCCTTGGGCAAAAACAATCCCACGAATGGGTTTGTCTTGGCCCGAGGGAGGGGTAATCCAGACAGATTTCCCTAACATGCCTCTCAAGTGAATCGCTGGAACTTTGTCTCCATCTACCGTGTGGAGGGATTCTGCTTGGGCAGGACCAGCTCGATTGACAGAGCCTCTGGTGTTAACCAACCAGGTGGCCTTGGCTAAATGCTTATCCCAGTTCTTGAAGGTTCCTCCACCTAGTGCCTTCAGAGTTGTTTTTAATAGTCCATTGCACCTTTCAACCTTTCCAGCAGCAGGTGCGTGATATGGAATGTGATATACCCATTCAATACCATGCTCCCGTGCCCAAGTGGCCACTAGATTGTTCTTGAAATGAGTCCCATTATCTGACTCAATGCGATCTGGAGTGCCATGCCTTCACAGGACCTGTTTCTCAAGGCCCAAGATAGTATTGCGGGCCGTTGCATGTGGTACTGAATATGTCTCTAACCATCCGGTGGTCGCTTCAACCATGGTAAGCACATAGCGCTTACCTTGGCTAGTCTGCGGCAATGTGATGTAGTCAACCTGCCAGGCCTCCCCGTATTTATACTTGTCCCAGCGTCCACCATACCAAAGGGGCTTCAGTCTTTTTGCCTGCTTAATGGCAGCACAGGTTTCACAATCGCGGATAATCTGGGAAATAGTGTCCATGGTTAAATCCACCCCTCGGTCTCGTGCCCATTTATAGGTTGCATCCCGGCCTTGATGGCCTGAAGCATCATGGGCCCATTGAGCTAGGAACAATTCTCCCTTTTGCTGCCAATCGGGGTCTACTTGTGACACCTCAATCTGTGCAGCTCGGTCTGCCTGTCTGTTATTATCTTGTTCCTCGTTAGCTCGACTTTTGGGCACATGGGCATCTACATGGCGGACTCTCACGTTCAATTTCTTTACTCTGGCAGCAATGTCTTGCCACAGATCTGCAGCCCAGATGGGCTTCCCTCTACGCCTCCAATTCATCTTCTCCCACCGGTCTAGCCATCCCCAGAGAGCATTTGTTATCATCCATGAGTCGGTGTACAAGTAGAGCCTTGGCCATCCTTCTCTTTCTGCAATGTCTAGGGCCAATTGGACAGCTTTGAGTTCTGCGAACTGACTCAATTCGCCTTTCCCCTCAGTGGCTTCTGCCACCCGTTGGGTGGGATTCCACACAGCTGCTCTCCACTTCCGGCTCCTCCCTACGATACGGCAAGAACCATCAGTGAAAAGGGCGTAGCGTGTCTCTTCATCTGGCAGCTGATTATATGGTGGAGCTTCTTCAGCTCGACTCACTGACTCTTCCTCTTCTTCATCTGCCAGGCTGAAGTCCCCACCTTCAGGCCAATTGGTTATAATTTCTAGAATTCCAGGGCGATTCGAGCTCCCAATTCGAACACGTTGTGTAATCAAAGCAATCCACTTGCTCCACGTGGCATCGGTGGCATGGTGTGTAGGGGGCACTTTTCCTTTGAACATCCAGCTTAGCACCGGTAGTCGGGGTGCCAGGAAAAGCTGTGCTTCGGTACCTATGACTTCTGAGGCTGCTCGTATGCCTTCATACGCCGCTAAGATTTCCTTCTCCATAGGGGTGTAATTGGCCTCAGAGCCTCTGTAGCTTCGGCTCCAGAAACCAAGTGGTCGCCCTCGTGTCTCACCAAGCACCTTTTGCCAGAGGCTCCAGGAGGGACCTTTATCTCCAGCTGTGGAATAAAGTACATTCTTCACATCTGGTCCCGTCCTGACTGGTCCAAGAGCCACGGCATGTGCGATTTCTTGCTTGATCTGCTTGAAAGCCTGTTGTTGTTCAGGACCCCATTGGAAAATGTTCTTTTTACGGGTCACAAAATAGAGAGGGCTCACGATCTGGCTGTACTCTGGGACGTGCATTCGCCAGAAGCCTATGGCTCCCAGAAATGCTTGGGTCTCTTTCTTGTTAGTCGGTGGAGCCATTGCTACAATCTTATTGATGACGTCGGTCGGAATCTGGCGACGTCCATCTTGCCATTTCACCCCAAGGAACTGAATCTCTCTGGCAGGTCCCTTGACCTTGCTCTTTTTGATGGCAAAACCAGCTTTGAGGAGAATCTGAATAATCTTCCGTCCTTTTTCAAAGACTTCTTCTGCTGTGTCTCCCCATACAATGACATCATCAATATACTGGATGTGTTCTGGGGCCTCACCCTTCTCCAATGTGGCCTGGATCAGCCCATGACAAATGGTTGGACTGTGTTTCCACCCCTGGGGCAATCGGTTCCAAGTGTACTGCACGCCCCTCCAGGTGAAAGCAAACTGTGGCCTGCACTCTGGTGCCAGAGGAATGGAGAAGAATGCATTAGCAATGTCAATAGTGGCGTACCACTTTGCTGCTTTGGACTCCAACTCATACTGGAGCTCCAACATATCTGGCACAGCAGCACTCAGCGGTGGCGTAACTTCATTCAGGCCACGATAGTCCACAGTCAATCTCCATTCTCCATCTGATTTACGTACAGGCCAGATAGGGCTGTTGAAGGGTGAGTGTGTTCTGCTGACCACCCCTTGGCTCTCCAGCTTCCTGATCATTTTATGGATGGGAATCACAGCATCTCGGTTTGTACGATACTGTCGCCTATGTACAGTTGCAGTGGCCATCGGTACTTCTTGATCTTTGACTCGGAGTAATCCCACAGCAGAAGGGTCTTCTGAGAGATCAGGGAGAGTAGACAACTGTTTGGACTCTCCTTCAATCACTGTGGCTACACCAAAAGCCCACCGGTACCCCTTCGGGTCTTTAAAGTGTCCTCTTTTTAAATAGTCCATACCAAGAATGCTAGGGGCTTCTGGTCCTGTCACAATGGAATGCTTTTCCCATTGGTCTCCTGTTAGGCTCATGTCAGCCTCTACCACCGACAGGTCCTGAGACCCTCCAGTAACTTCAGAAATAGACACAGTCTCTGTACTCTCATGTTCTGATGGCATTAATGTACATTGGGCACCAGTATCTACCAAAGCTCGATATTTCTGAGGATCCGATGTGCCAGGCCATCGAACCCACACAGCCCAATAAACCCGATTATCATCCTCGTCCCTCTCCTCCTCCTGGCAGGAGGCAGGGCCCCTCTATTGTTGTTCCTGGTCGGAGCATTCTCCATCTGACGTGTGTGATGCTCTGTCAGAGGCTCCTTCATCAGCATGGGGGGAGTTGTTTCTTTTGCGTCTCGGAGATCGATGTTTCTTTTCTGGGCTCTTTGCCTCAACTATGTGGACAGCTTTCTTGCCAGCTACTTTCCGTTTTAATTCTTGCACTCGGGCTTTAAGCTTAGAGGTGGGTTCACCGTGCCATTTTTTCATGTTTTCCCCTAGTTCGCACAGCAGGGCCCACAAGAAACCACGCTCACTTTGTGTCTTACTCCTGGGGCTTCCAGTTTTCTCTCGTGCTGCATGAGATGACCGAGAACGGGAGCGGGAATGAGAACGAGAACTGGAATGAGAATAAGAACGAGACCTTTCTTTGCGAACTCTAGAACATCTGTGTCTAGGTTCTTCTTCATACACAGAGCGTCTAGTATTCCTCTGGTGGCCTCTAGTTCTCCCTCGTGCTGCATGAGGTGACCAAGAACGGGAACGGGACCGAGAACGAGAACAGGAACTTGAATGAGAATGAGAACGAGACCTTTCTTTGCAACCTCTAGAACCTTTGCCTCTAGGTTCTTCTTCATACACAGAGCGTCTAGGATTCCTCCCTACCCTTTCCCCACTGTAGAGGGACGAATGCTGGTAGTTAGAGGGGACCCTCATGGTTTCTGATATTCTCCGTATCCAGTGACACATTCTGTCAACGTGTATCTCATTCTCGTCCATACTTAGAGGGTATGCAGATATCAGACATGGCATATAAGACTTAGGGGCCCCATTCATCACCTTATCCCACATCGGCTGTGTGCATGGCATCTTCTCTGGGACCAAGATGTCATAGTAATTTGGATCGGAGTATATAATCTCCAGCATGGCCAGTTCCCGCAGATACTGGATGCCTTCTTCTGCAGTATTCCACTCTCTTGGAGCACTCACCAAATACTCTTTAAATGGGTATCTTGCCCTCACGGCACGGAGGATTCGGGTCCAGAGACTGGATGCCATCTCCCCCTGTCCCATTTCCTGTTCTATTTCACGGTCTCGGGCAAGAGATCCCAATTGTTGTGCTTCATGACCTTCCAGCACATGACTACTGGCCCCCTGGTCCCAACATCGCACCAGCCAGGTGAGGATGCGTTCATCGGGCCACCGACTGTAATCCCTTCGTATATCTCGAATCTCCTTTGGGGTCAATGATCGTATAATTTCACTTTCCCTCATTATTTCCTGTCCATCTCTCCCACGTACTATTCTCTCTACCTGTGTTTTTACTCTTCCACTCCTTCGTGGAACCTCTCTCACTTCCTTTCTGACCCTCTCACGCAAAGATGGGGATTGTTCAGGCCGTGAAGATGAGCTTCTATGGTGTTCACTCCGGGAGGATGGGCTCCTACGTCGCCCACGCTGTGGAGAGAGACTTCTACTTCGTTCGAGCCGTGGGGAAAGACTCCTAGCTCGTGCACCCCGTGAAAGGGAGCTCCTGCGTTGTTCATCAGGTCTGATGAATGGAGGTAGCACATAGTCCTTGGAAGGCCGGGGTAAGGGCCTTCCCCGGTCATCTATTCCCTCAAATGTAGGTCTAGTATGGGGAGGCGGAATCATACTTCCAAGGGAGGGTTGCCTTTGGAGAGGCTGAAACGGTACTTCCTCAGGCTGACGGAAGCGCGTTGACCTCCTCTCTTCCTCCACTGGGTACTTGCGTGTGTAGTCAGAGCACCAATCGTCGAATGTTATTCTATCCCAGGATGCTCGCACCGTCCCTTTCCTTTCTCCAGGCATGCCTCTGGTCTCTTTTGGGCGTGCCCCCAGTCCCATTAGGTGTGCCCCATCCCTTGTGACCACTCCTCCCTCTCTGGCGGCTGCTCCCTCTTCTACTGTGACTATTCTTTCCTCTTGTGCCGTCGCTCCTTCCATCGTCACAGTAGTTTCTTCCTCTCTCGCAGCTGCTTCTTCGTCTACTTCTTCTTCTTCTTGTTCCTCTTCTTCTTCTTCTTGTTCCAATTGCGGAGGTGGCTCTATGGGTTTTGTAGTCTCCTTTGTCCTCGTTGTTTTCTTCTTTATGGGGGCAATGATAATCTTCCGGTCCATAACTTCAGTTTGAGTTCCCACAGAGCGAATAGGAACTGTATCCGCGTCGGCTTGAGTTTGAGCTTCAACTGTGGTCTTGGTGGGTTTAGTAGGAATGGCCGCTTCCAGATCTGCAGCTTGAGTCTGAGTTTCCACAGAGCGAATAAGCGAATAGAAACTGTATCGACGTCGGCCTGAGTCTGAGCTTCAACTGTGGTCTTAGCAGGCTTAATAGAGATGGCAACCTCCAGATCTACAGCTTGAGTCTGAATTTCTACGGAACAACTGGAAGCTGTATTAGCTTCAGCTTGCGTCTGGGTTTCAGCCGTGGTTGTAGCGGGGACAGCAGAAATAGCCTTGTCCAGATTTGCAGCCTGAGTTTGGGTTTCTGTCGAGCAAACAGAGACTGTATTTGCTTCAGCCTGCGTCTGAGTTTCAGCTGTGGTTGTAGAAGGGACAGTAGAAATGGCCTTGTCCAGATTTGAAACCTGAGTTTGGGTTTCTACTGAGCAAACAGAGGCTGAAACTTGAGTTTGGGTCCCTACAGAGTGAATGGGGGCTTTGTTGGCCTCTGTTTGAGTCTGAGTTTCAACTGTAGTTTTAGCAGGGACAGCCGAGGTAGCCATGTCCGGGTCTGCAGCTTGAGTTTGGGTTTCTACAGAGCGGACGGAGGCTGTATTAGTTTCAGCTGCTTGAGTTTGGGTCTCTACAGAAACAGCCTTGACCTCATGCTGTGTTTGGACTCCGCTTTCGGTAGTCTGAACAGGGACTGCATGGGTCTCGGATGGCATATCTCCATATTCTATCCTGTCCTCAAGCCATTGACAGTAGTCTATGGCACATCGATAAGCACTAGCCAGGCCCCAACACAAAGCAGAGACTCGCGTATACGGGTCCTCATAGGAAAAACACTCTTCTGATAAACAGCGGGCCACCTCAGCAGAGTCACACACTTCTTCTGGCGTGAACTTCCAAAGAGCGGAGGGTGAGATACGCCCTAGCACTTTACCGAGATCCGACCAAAGCCCATCCCACCCAGGGACTGGCCTGTCCAAAGCCCCTTCCAAAGTTCCAGCGAGTCCCCCAGAGGCATAGCCTTTCTTAGGTCTGAAGCAAGGGAAGCAACAAAGTGCCAGCATTCTTCCAATCTTATACAACAGTTTCATTACCTTCATAAACACTAGTGCTGTCACAATACAATTTAGGTAATAACTGGGACCAATTGTAACAGTAGGGATCTCTCTCAATAGTCCATTAATGTCATAATTTAACAGACCTTTAATGTCAAGATTCAGGAGGGCCTTACATGGATGACAATTATCAGGCAGACCTAGGTATGTCCCTAGGAGACCTCTCAGAGTGGGAGTAAGCATTAGCACCATCAGTATGTAAAAGAATAGAAAGACACTTAACAGGAGGCCTTTAACTACAAGAGACTGCCAGGCCATGCCAGCATGGTTGGACTGACCTCCTCTGGTACCTCTCAGGTGTTTGCTAAAAAGGGTGAAAACCATTCTTTCTATGGTTTACCTTATGCCTGAGTCCTCTGTTCCCAAACAAAAACCTTGTTTATAACAAAAAGATACTCTTTTGATAATACCACTTCAGTTGGCAGTTCTCCCGGCCACTGTTCTCTAAACAGAGAATTGTTTACCAAACAACTCAAGGTCAGTATCTCGGTGGAACCTGCAATAATGTCGCAGGTTTGGCCTGGCTGTTACCAACCCTGGACTGGCCCCCCCCTTCCCCCTCCCAGAACCTTCCCAGCAAAGGAAAGGGAAAAAAAAACTGAAAAGAAACGCACTCTAAAGAAACTGAACTGAATAAAAAGAATAAATTATATTTACTAACATTTACAAACCACACTGTATACACAACACATAGGATCTCACCCCCCAGGGGAGAGGGGAAGGGAGAAAAGGGGATTGATTAGCTGGAAAATAGGGAAGACACCAACCCAACCCAAAGAAACCGAATGAATCAAAACAAACACAATTAAAAACCTCAAGGAAGGGGAACAAGAATGAAACAATCTCACCCAGGACAGGAGAACCACCAGGCACCGGAGGGACCAGGCTTAAACCACCTCCCTCCAGCTCCTCAGCCAAGGAAGGGGAGAAGGAAAACCACTCCCCCACTGCTACGTGGAAGACACGTGTGGAATACTTGTAGCTTCCTTAGATACAATGGTTACTGAGGAAGCCATGGGTCAAACCATTACATTCCTATACCCTGGGTGCAAAGCTCGACCATGCGTGCTATGTGAGGGTCCGGGAAATTGCCGTTTCTCATTCCAGAATTCCAGACCGATGAAGATTCCTCCCTGGGAAAAGGAGCCAGAACAGAAAGCGATTGTGCGTTTTGTATGGGTAATGGGGCCCCATCATTGGCACCTGAGAGCCCAAGGCTGCCCCCTTTTCCCTGGGCATAAAGCTCGACGGTGCGTTCCACTTGCGGGTCTGGGGAAGTGCCGTTTTTCAGCCCAGAATTCCAGACGGACGAAAATTCCTCCCTGGGAAAAGGCTCCCAGGACAGAAAGCGATTGTTATTTATCTAGTGTTAACGGGGACCCATCATTGGCACCTGAGAGCCCAAGGCTGCCACCTTTTCCGTGGGCGCAAAGCTAGATGGTGCCTGCCACGTGCAGGTCAGAGAAAGTACTTTCTTCAGCCCAGGATTCCAGACGGCTGACGACCCCTCCCAGGGAAAGGGCTCCCAGGACAGAAAGCGATTTTTCCATTTCTAGTGTTAATGGGGGCCCGTCATTGGCATCTGAGAGCCAGAGGTTGTCTCCTTTTCCCTGGGCGCAAAGCTCGACAGTGCGTGCCACGTCCTGGTCCCAGAAAGTGCCATTTTTCAGCCCAGAATTCCAGACCAATGAAAACTCCTCCCTGGGAAAAGGTGCCAGGACAGAAAGCCATTGTGCTTTTTGTAAAGGTAATGGTGCCCCATCATTGGCATCTGAGCGCCCAAGACTGCCCCCTTGTCCCTGGGAGCAAAGCTCGACGGTGTGTACCTTGTGCGGGTTTGGGGCAGTGCCATTTTTGAACACAGAATTCCAGACGGACGAAGATTCCTCCCTGGGAAAAGGTGCCAGGACAGAAAGCAAGTGTTATTTTTCTAGTGTTAACGGGGCCCCATCCTTGGCACATGGGAGCCCAAGGCTGTCACGTTTTGCCTGGGCGCAAATGTCAAGGGTGCGTGCCACTTTCTTGTCTGGGAAAGTGCCATTTTTTAGCCCAGAATTCTAGACGGATGAAGATTCCTCCTAGGGAAAAGGTGCCAGGACAGAAAGCGATTGTTCCATTTCTAGGGTTAATGGGGCCCCATCATTGGCACCTGAGAGCCCAAGTTTGCCTCCTTTAACCTGGGTTCAGTTCAAAGCTCAACGGTGTGTCCTACGTGAGGGTCCGGGAAATTGCCGTTTCTCATTCCAGAATTCCAGACGGATGAAGATTCCTCCCTGGGAAAAGGTGCCAGGACACGAATGGATTTCTCCTTTTTCTAGGGTTAATGGGGCCCCATCATTGGCACCTGAGAGCCCAAGGCTGCCCCCTTTTCCCTGGGCGCAAATGTCGACGGTGTGTACCTTGTGCGGGTTTGGGCAGTGCCATTTTTGAACCCAGATTTCCAGACGGACGAAGATACCTCCCAGGGAAAAGGTGCCAGGTCAGAAATCGAATTGTCTTATTCTAGGGTCAATGGTGCCCCATCATTGGCACCTGAGAGTTCAAGGCTGCCACCTTTTTCGTGGGCGCAAACATCAACGGCGCGTACCACTTTCCTGTCCAGGAAAGTGCCGTTTTTCAGCTTTCAATTCCAGACGGATGAAGACTCCTCACAGGGAAGAGGCTCCCAGGACAGAAAGCGATTGTTCCATTTCTAGGGTTAATCGGGCCCCATCATTGGCACCTGAGAGCCCAAGGTTGCCTCCTATACCCTGGGCGCAAAGCTCGACCATGTGTGCTACGTGAGGGTCCGGGAAATTGCCGTTTCTCATTCCAGAATTCCAGACCAATGAAGATTCCTCCCAGGGAAAAGTTGCCAGGACACAAAGTCATTGAGCATTCTGTAAAGGTAATGGGGCCCCATCATTGGCACCTGAGAGCCCAAGGCTGCCACCTTTACCCTGGTCGCAAAGCTCGACGGTGCGTGCTACGTGCGGGTCTGGGAAAGTGCCATTTTTCAGCCCAAAATTACAGACCGATGAAGATTCCTCCCAGGGAAAAGGTGCCAGGAGAGAAAGCGATTGTTCCAGTTCTAGGGGTAATGGGGCTCCATCATTGGCACGTGTAAGCCCAAAACTGCCACCTTTACCCAGGTCGCAATACTCGACGGTGCATAGTTGTGCGGGTCAGGGATAGTGCCATTTTTTCAGCCCAGATTTCCAGACGGATGAAGATTTCTCACTGGGAAAAGATGCCAGGACAGGAAACGATTGTGCCTTTTCTAGGGTTATTGGTGCCCCATCATTGGCACCTGAGAGGCCAAGGCTGTCACCTTTATCCTGGTCGCAAAGCTCGACGGAGCGTGCTACGTGCGCGTCTGGGAAAGTGCCATTTTTCAGCCCAGAATTACAGACCGATGAAGATTCCTCTCAGGGAAAACGTGCCAGGACAGAAAGCGATTGTTCCAGTTCTAGGGGTAATGGGGCTCCATCATTGGCACGTGAGAGCCCAAAGCTGCCACCTTTACCCAGGTTGCAATACTCGACGGTGCATAGTTGTGCGGGTCAGGGATAGTGCCATTTTTTCAGCCCAGAATTCCAGACCGATGAAGATTCCTCAGAGGGAAAAGGTGACAGGACACAAAGCCATTGTGTATTTTGTAAAGGTAATGGGGCCCCATCATTGGCACCTGAGAGCCCAAGGCTGCCACCTATTCCGTGGTCGCAAAGCTCAATGGTGCGTATTTTGCGGGTCCAGGAAAGTGCCGATTTTCATCCCAGAATTCCAGACGGATGAAGATTCCTCCCAGGGAAAAGGTGCTAGGAGAGAAAGCGTTTGTGCGTTTTCTAATAATAATGGGGCCCCATCATTGGCACCTGAGAGCCCAAGGCTGCCACCTTTTGCCTGGGCTCAAAGCTCAATGGAGCGTGCCAACTGCGAGTCCAGGAAAGTGCTGTTTTTCAGCCGAGATTTCCAGACGGATGAAGATTACTCCCATGGAAAAGGTGCAAGGACAGAAAGCGATTTTTACATTTCTTGGGTTAATGGGGCCCCATCATTGGCACCGGAGAGTCCAAGGCCCCCATTTTTTCCCTGGGCGTAAAGCCAGACGGTGCATGCCACATGCTGTTTTTTAAGCCCAGAATTCCAGACAGACGATGATTCCTCCCTGGGGAAAGGTGCCAGGACAGAAAGGGATTGTTCCATTTCTTGGGTTAATACGGCCCCATCATTGACTCCTGAGAGCCCAAGGCTGCGACCTTTTGCCTGGGCTCAAAGCTCGACGGAGCGTGCCAAGTACGGGTCTGGATAGTGCCGTTTTTCAGCCCAGAATTCCAGACAGACAAAGATTCCTCCCAGGGAAAAGGTGCCAGGACAGAAAGCGATTATGCGTTTCCTAGGGGTAATGGGGCCCCATCATTGCCACCTGATAACCCAAGGCTTCCACATTTTCCCTGGGCTCAACGCTCGATGGAGTGTGCCAGCGGCGGGTAAGGGTACATGCTGTTTTTCAACCCAGATTTCCAGAATGACTAAGATTCCTCATTCGGAAAATGTTCCAGGACAGAAAGTGATTGTTCCAGTTCTAGGGTAAATGCGGCCCTCTCATTGCCACATGACAGCCCAAGGCTGTCACCTTTTCCCTGAGCTCAAAGCTCGACGGAGTGTGCCAGGTGGGGTCCTGGAAAGTGCCGTTTCTCAGCCCAGAATTCCAGATGGACGAGGATTACTGCTAGGGAAAAAAGTGCCAGGACAGAAAGTGATTGTTCCTTTTCTAGGGTTTATGGGGCCCCATCATTGGCACTTGAGAGCCAATGCTGCCACCTTTTCCCTTGGTGAGCACCCCAACGGTCCCTGTCACATGCAGGTTTTTCAATCCAGAAAAATGAACATTCCTCCCTTGGAAATCGTGCCAGGACAGAAAGCGATTCTTCCTTTTCTAGGGTTAATGTGGACCCATCTTAGGCACCTGAGAGCCCAAGGCTGCCACCTTTTCCCTGGGCTCAAAGCTTGACAGTGCGGGCGAGGTGCGGGTCTGGGAAAGTTCCAGTTTTCAGCCCAGAATTGCAGAGGGCCCAAGATTCCTCCCAGGGAAAAGGTGCCAGGACAGAAAGGGATTGTGCCTTTTCTAGGAGTAATGGGGCCCCATCATTGCCACCTCAGAGCCGAAGGCTGCCACCTTTTCCCTGGGCTCAAAGCTCGACGGAGCGTGCCAAGTGCGGGTGAGGGAAAGTGCCGTGTTTCAGCCCAGAATTCCAGGCAGACCATGATTCCTCCCAGGGAAAAGGTGCCAGGACAGAAAGCTATTGTGCCTTTCTTAGAGGTAATGGTGCCCCATCATTGACACCTGAGAGCCCAAGGCTGCCACCTTTTCCCTGGGCTCAAAGCTCCACAGAGTGTGCCAGGTGCTGGTCAGGGTACCCCTTTTTTCAGCCCGGATTTCCAGAATGACGAAGATTCGTCACAGGGAAAATGTGTCAGGATAGAAAGCGATTGTTCCAGTTCTAGGGTAAATGCGGCCCCCTCATTGGCACCTGAGAGCCCAAGGCTGTCACCTTTTCCCTGGGCTCAAAGCCCGACGGTGCGTGCCACATGCGGGTTTTTCAGCCTAGAATTCCAGACGGACGATGATTCCTCCCAGGGAAAAGGTGCCAGGACAGAAAGCGATTGCTCCTTTTCTAGGGTTAATGCGGCCCCATCTTTGGAATCTTAGAGCCCAAGGCTGCCACCTATTCCCTGGGCTCAAGCTCGACGGAGGGTGCCAAGTGCGGGTCCGGGAAAGTGCTGTTTCTCAGCCCAGAATTCCAGACGGACGAAGATTCCTCCCAGAGAATAGGTGCTAGCAGAGAAAGCGATTGTGCCTCTTCTAGGGGTAATGCGGTCCCATCATTGGCACCTGAGAGCGCAAGGCTGCCACCTTTTCCCTGGCCTCAAAGCACGACGGAGGGTGCCAAGTGCAGGCCCGGGAAAGTGCTGTTTTTCAGACCAGAATTCCAGATGGATGAAGATTCCTCCATTAGAAAAGGTGCCAGGACAGAAAGCGATTGTTCCTTTTCTAGGGTTAATGGGGCCCCATCATTGACACCTGAGAGCCCAAGGCTGCCACCTTTTACCTGGGCGCACACCCCAAAGGTCCATGTCGCATGCGGGTTTTTCAGCCCAGAATTCCAGACGGATGAAGATTCCTTCCTGGGAAATCGTGCCAGGACAGAAAGAGATTGCTATTTTTCTAGGGTTAATGCGGACCCATCTTAGGCACCTGACAGCCCAAGGCTGCCACCTTTTTCCTGGGCTCAAAGCTCGACAGTGCGGTCGAGGTGCGGGTCTGGGAAAGTGCTGGTTTTCAGCCCAGAATTCCAGACGGACCAAGATTCCTCCCAGGGAAAAAGTGCCAGGACAGAAAGCGATTGTTCCAATTCTAGGGTTAATGCGGCCCCCTCATTGGCACCTGACAGCCCAAGGCTGTCACCGTTTTCCTGGTCGCAAAGCCCGACGGTGAGTGGCATTTGCAGGTTTTTCAGCCCAGATTTTCAGACGGATGAACATTTCTGCCAGGAAAAATGTGCCAGGAAAGAAAGCGATTCTTCCTTTTCTAGTGTTAGTGCAGCCCCACTTTTGGCAACTGAGAGCCCAAGGCTGCATCCTTTTCCCTGGGCTGAAAGCTTCACTGAGCATACAAGGTACGGGTCAGGGAAAGTGCCGTTTATCAGCCCAGAATTCCAAGCGGTTTAAAATTCTACCCTGGGATAAAGTTCCAAGACAGAAAGCGATTGTTCCATTTCTAGGTTTAAGGGGCCCCATCGCTGGCACTTGTGAGCCAAAAGCTGCCACCTTTTCCCTGGCCTCAAAGCTCGACGGATTGTGCCAGGAGCGCTTCTGGGCAAGCGTAATTTTTCAGTCCAGATTTCCAGAAGGATGAAGATTCCTCCCAGGGAAAAGGTGCCTGGACAGAAAGCGTTTGTTCCTTTTCTAGGGTTAATGGGGCCCCATCATTGGCACTTGAGAGCTGAAGGTTGCCACCTATTCCCTGGGCGCAAAGCTCGGCGGTGCATGCCACATGCGGTTTTTTCGGCCCAGAAATCGAGACGGACGATGATTCCTCCCAGGGAAAAGGTGCCAGTACAGAAAGCGATTGTTCCTTTTCTAGGGTTAATGTGGCCCCATCTTTGGCAGCTGAGAGCCCAAGACTGCCACCTTTTCCCTGGCCTCAAAGATCGACGGTGCGTGCCACCTGCGGGTCAGGTAAAGTGCCTTTTTTAAGCCCAGAATTCCAGATGGACCAAGATTCCTCCCAGAGAAAAGGTGTTTAGACAGAAAGGGATTTTTACATTTCCTGGGGTAATGGGGTCCCATCATTGGCACCTGTGAGCCCAAGGATGCCACCTTTTCCCTGGCCTCAAAGCACGATGGAGGGTACCAGGTGCGGGTCAGGGAAAGTGCCGTTTATGAGCCCGGAATTCCAGGCAGACCATGATTCCTCCCAGGGAAAAGGTGCCAGGACAGAAAGCGATTGTGCCTTTCTTAGGGGTAATGGGGCCCCATCATTGGCAGCTGAGAGCCCAAGGGTGACACCTTTTCCCTGGGCTCAAAGCTCAAAGGAGTATGCCAGGTGCTGGTCAGGGTACGTGCCTTTTTTCAGTCCAGATTTCCAGAATGACGAAGATTCCTCCCAGGGAAAATGTGCCAGTATAGAAAGCGATTGTTCCAGTTCTAGGGTAAATGCGGCCCCCTCATTGGCACGTCACAGCCCAAGGCTGTCACCTTTTCCCTGGGCTCAAAGCCCAACGGTGCGTGCCACATGCAGTTTTTTCAGCCCAGACTTCCAGACGGACGATGATTCCTCCCAGGGAAAAGGTGCCAGGACAGAAAGGGATTGCTCCTTTTCTAGGGTTAATGCGGCCCCATCGTTGGGATCTGAGAGCCCAAGGCTGCACCTTTTCCCTGGGCTCAAACCTCAATGGAGCGTGGCAAGTGCGAGTCAGGGAAATTGCAGTTTTTCAGCCCAGATTTCCAGACAGACGAAGATTCCTCCCTGGGAAAAGGTGCAAGGACAGAAAGCGATTTTTACATTTTTTGAGTTAATGGGGCCCCATCATTGAAACCTTAGAGTTCAAGGCTGCCATCTTTTCCCATGGGTGCAAAGCCGGACGGTGCAAGCCACATGCTGTTTTTAAACCCAGAATTCCAGACGGACGATGATTCCTCCCTGAGAAAATCTGCTAGAACAGAAAGGGATTGTTCCATTTCTTGGGTTAATGGGGCACCATCATTGCCACCTGAGAGCCCAAGGCTGCCACCTTTTCCCTGGGCTGAAAGATCGATGGTGCGTGCCACCTGCGGGTCAGGTAAAGTGCCTTTTTTCAGCCCAGAATTCCAGATGGACCAAGATTAGTCAAAGTGAAAAGGTGCTAGGACAGAAAGGGATTGTTCCTTTTCTTTGGGTAATGCGGCCACATCATTGGCACCTGTGAGCCCAAGACTGCCACCTTTTCACTGGGCACAAAGCTAGAGAGAGCGTGCCAGCTGTGGGTCTGGGAAAGTGCAATTTTTCATCCCAGATTTCCAGATTGACGAAGATTCCTGCCAGGGAAAAGGTGCCAGGACAGAAAGCGATTGTTCCAATTCTAGGGTTAATGCGGCCCCCTCATTGGCACCTGACAGCACAAGAGTGTCACTTTTCCCTTAGCGCAAAGCCCGACGGTGCGTGCCACTTGTGGGTTTTTCAGCCCTGAATACCAGACGGATGAAGATTCCTCCCAGGGAAAAGGTGCTAGGACAGAAAGCGATTGTGCCTTTTCTAGGGTTAATGGGGCCGCATCATTGGCACCTGAGCGTTCAAGGCTGCCACATTTACCGTGGGCTCAAAGCTCGACGGAGCCTGCCACGTGTGGGTCCGGGAAAGTGCCATTTTTCATCCCCGAATTCCAGACGCACCAAGATTCCTCCCAGGGAAAATGTTCCAGGACAGAAAGCGATTGCGCCTTTTCTAGGGGTAATAGGGCCCCATCATTGGAGGCTGAGAGCCCAAGGCTGCCACCTTTTCCCTGGGCTCAAAGCTCGACGGAGCGTGTCAGTTGCGGGTCAGTGAAAGTGCCTTTTATCAGCCCAGAATTCCAGGAGGTTTAAGATTCTACCCTGGGATAAAGTTCCAAGATAGAAAGTGATTTTTCCATTTCTGGATTTAAGGTGCCCAATCACTGGCGCCTGAGAGCCCAAGGCTGCCACCTTTTCCCTGGGCGCAAAGCTCGACGGAGTTTGCCAGGTGCGGTTCTGAGAAAGCGTAATTTTTCAGCCCAGATTTCCAGATGAAGATTCTTCCCTGGGAAAAGGTGCCAGGACAGGAATCGATTTCTCCATTTCTAGGAGTAATGGGGACCCATCATTAGCACCTGAGAGCCAAAGGCTGCAACCTTTTCCCTGAGCGCATAGCCCGACGGTGGGTGTCATATGCGGTTTTTTCAGCCCAGAATTCCAGATGGATGATGATTCCTCCCAGGGAAAAGGAGCCAGGACAGAAAGCACTTTCCCAGACCCACACGTGGCAGGCTCCATCGAGCTTTGTTCCCAGTGAAAAGGTGGCAGGCTTGGGCTGTCAGGTGCCAATGAAGGGGCCCCATTAATCCTGGAAAAGGAACAATCGCTTACTGTCCTGGCACATTTTCCCTTGGTGGAATCTTGGTTCGTCTGGAATTCTAGGCTGAAAAACCTGCACCTGGCATGCTCCGTCGGGTTTTGCGCCCAGGGAAAATGTTGAGGTCTTGGACTCTCAGGTGCCAATGATGGGGACCCATTAATCCTAGAAAAGGAACAATCGCTTTCTGTCATGGCACCTTTTCCCTCTGAGGAAACTTCATAGGTCTGGAATTATGGGCTGAAAAACGGCACTGTCCCGGACCCGCACTTGGCACGCTCCGTCGAGCTTTGAGCCCAGGGAAAAGGTGGCAGCCTTGGGCTCTCAGGTGCCAATGATGGGGTGCCAATACCCTTAGAAAAGGCACAATCGCTTTCTGTCCTGGCACGTTTTTTCGAGGGAGGAATAATCGTCCGTCCATCTGGAATTCTGGGCTGAAAAAAATGCATGTGGCACGCACCGTTGGGATTTGCGCCCAAAGGTGGCAGCCTTGGGCTGTGAGGTGCTAGTGATGGGGCCCCATTAACCCTAGAAAAGGAACAAAGGTTTTCTGTCCTGGCACCTTTTCCCAGGGAGGAATCTTGGTTTGTCTGGAAATCTGGGCTGAAAAATTACGCTTTCCAGAACCACACCTGGCACACTCCGTCGAGCTTTGAGGCCAGGGGAAAGGCGGCAGCCTTGGGCTGCCACGTGCCAATGATGTGGCCCCTTAAACCTAGAAATGGAACAATCACTTTCTGTCTTGGCACTTTATCCCAGGGGGGAATCTTAAACCGCCTGGAATTCCGGGTTCATAAACGTCTCTTTCCCTGACCCGCACCTGGCACGCTCCGTCGTGCTTTGAGCCCAGGGAAAAGGTGGCAGCCTTGGGCTCTCAGGTGCCAATGATGAGGCCTCATTACTCTTAGAAAAGGCACAATCGCTTTCTGTCCCAGGACCTTTTCCCAGGGTAGAATCTTAAACCTCTTGGAAATCCTGGCTGATAAACGACACTTTCCCTTACCCGCATGTGGCACGCACCGTCGTGCTTTGAGGCCAGGGAAAAGGAGGCAGCCTTGGGCTCTCAGCTGCCAATGATGGGGCCCCATTATTCTTAGAAAAGGCACAATCGCTTTCTGAGCTAGGACATTTTCCCTGGGAGGAATCTTCATCCGTCTGGAATTCTGAGCTGAAAAACGGCATTTGCCGCACCCGCACTTGGCACGCACCGTCGAGTTTTGCGCCCAGGTTAAAGGAGGCAACCTTGGGCTCTCAGGTGGCAATGACGGGGCCGCATTAACCCTACAAACGGCACAATCGCTTTCTGTCCTGACAGCTTTTCCCTGGGAGGAATTTTCGTCCGTCTGGAATTCTGGGCTGAAAAACGGCACTTCCCGAAACCCGCAACTGGCACGCACCGTCGAGTTTTGCGCCCAGGTAAAAGGAGGCAACCTTGGGCTCTCAGGTGGCAATCACGGGGCCCCATTAAGCCTACAAAAGGAGCAATCGCTTTCTGTCCTGACAGCTTTTTGCTGCGAGGAGTCTTCGTCCGTCTGGAATTCTGGAATGAAAAACGGCACTTTCCCTGACCCCCACATGACACGCAACATCTAGCTTTGCGCCTAGGGAAAAGGTGACACCCTTGGGCTCTCAGGTGCCAATGATGGGGCCCCATTAACACTAGAAAAATAACAATCACTTTCTGTCCTGGCACCTTTTCCCTGGGAGGAATTTTCGTCCGTCTGGAATTCTGGTCTGAAAAACTGCAATTTCCTGGACACACACGTGGCACGCACCGTCGATCTTTATACCCAGGGAAAAGGTGGCAGCCTTGGGCTCTCAGGTGCCAATGAGGGGGTCGCATTAACCCTAGACCTGGAACAATCGCTTTCTATCCTGGCACCTTTTTCTTGGGAGGAATCTTCATCCATCTGGAATTCTGGGATGAAAAACTGCATTTGCCGGACCCGCGCATGGCATGCATCGTCGAGGCTTGAGCCCAGGGAAAAGGTGGCAGCCTTGGGCTCTCAGCTGCCAAAGATGGGGCTGCATTAACCCTAGAAAAGGAACAATCACTTTCTGTCCTGGACCTTTTCCCTGGGAGGAATCATCGTGCGTCTGGAATTCTGGGCTGAAATAACCGCATGTGGCATGCACCGGCGGGCTTTGCGCCCAGGGAAAAGGTGGCAACCTTGGGCTCTCAGGTACCAATGATGGGGCCCCATTACCCCTAGGAAAGGCACAATCGCTTTCTCTCCTGGCTCCTTTTCCCTTGGAGGTATCTGATTCTGTCTGGAATTCTGGGCTGAAAAACAGCACTTTCCCTCACCCTCACTTGGCATGCTCCATCGAGCTTTGAGCCCAGGGAAAAGGTGGCAGCCTTGGGCTCTCAGGTGCCAATGATGAGGCCTCATTACTCTTAGAAAAGGCACAATCGCTTTCTGTCCCAGGACCTTTTCCCAGGGTAGAATCTTAAACCTCTTGGAAATCCTGGCTGATAAACGACACTTTCCCTTACCCGCATGTGGCACGCACCGTCGTGCTTTGAGGCCAGGGAAAAGGAGGCAGCCTTGGGCTCTCAGCTGCCAATGATGGGGCCCCATTATTCTTAGAAAAGGCACAATCGCTTTCTGAGCTAGGACATTTTCCCTGGGAGGAATCTTCATCCGTCTGGAATTCTGAGCTGAAAAACGGCATTTGCCGCACCCGCACTTTGCACGCACCGTCGAGTTTTGCGCCCAGGTTAAAGGAGGCAACCTTGGGCTCTCAGGTGGCAATGACGGGGCCGCATTAACCCTACAAACGGCACAATCGCTTTCTGTCCTGACAGCTTTTCCCTGGGAGGAATTTTCGTCCGTCTGGAATTCTGGGCTGAAAAACGGCACTTCCCGAAACCCGCAACTGGCACGCACCGTCGAGTTTTGCGCCCAGGTAAAAGGAGGCAACCTTGGGCTCTCAGGTGGCAATCACGGGGCCCCATTAAGCCTACAAAAGGAGCAATCGCTTTCTGTCCTGACAGCTTTTTGCTGCGAGGAGTCTTCGTCCGTCTGGAATTCTGGAATGAAAAACGGCACTTTCCCTGACCCCCACATGACACGCAACATCTAGCTTTGCGCCTAGGGAAAAGGTGACACCCTTGGGCTCTCAGGTGCCAATGATGGGGCCCCATTAACACTAGAAAAATAACAATCACTTTCTGTCCTGGCACCTTTTCCCTGGGAGGAATTTTCGTCCGTCTGGAATTCTGGTCTGAAAAACTGCAATTTCCCGGACACACACGTGGCACGCACCGTCGATCTTTATACCCAGGGAAAAGGTGGCAGCCTTGGGCTCTCAGGTGCCAATGAGGGGGTCGCATTAACCCTAGACCTGGAACAATTGCTTTCTGTCCTGGCACCTTTTTCCTGGGAGGAATCTTCATCCATCTGGAATTCTGGGATGAAAACCTGCATTTGCCGGACCCGCGCATGGCATGCATCGTCGAGGCTTGAGCCCAGGGAAAAGGTGGCAGCCTTGGGCTCTCAGCTGCCAAAGATGGGGCTGCATTAACCCTAGAAAAGGAACAATCACTTTCTGTCCTGGCACTTTTCCCAGGGAGGAATCATCGTGCGTCTGGAATTCTGGGCTGAAATAACCGCATGTGGCATGCACCGGCGGGCTTTGCGCCCAGGGAAAAGGTGGCAGCCTTCGGCTCTCAGGTGCCAATGATGGGGCCCCATTAACCCTAGAAAAGAAATAATCGCTTTCTGTCCTGGCACCTTTTCCCTGGAGCAATCTTGGGCCGTCTGGAAATCTGGGTTGAAAAATTACGCTTTCCAGAACCGCACCTGGCACACTCCGTCGAGCTTTGAGGCCAGGGGAAAGGCGGCAGCCTTGGGCTGCCACGTGCCAATGATGTGGCCCCTTAAACCTAGAAATGGAACAATCACTTTCTGTCTTGGCACTTTATCCCAGGGAGGAATCTTAAACCGCCTGGAATTTCGGGTTGATAAACTGCTCTTTCCCTGACCCGCACCTGGCACGCTCCGTCGTGCTTTGAGCCCAGGGAAAAGGTGGCAGCCTTGGGCTCTCAGGTGCCAATGATGGGGCCCCATTACCCCTAGAAAAGGCACAATCGCTTTCTGTGCTAGCACATATTCCCTGGGAGGAATCTCGGTCCGTCTGGAATTCTGGGTTGAAAAACGGTACTATCCCAGATCTGCACTTGGCAAGCTGCGTCGAGCTTTGAGCCCAGGGAAAAGGTGGCAACCTTGGGCTCTCAGGTGCCAAAAGTGCGGCCGCATTAACACTAGAAAAGTAACTATCGCTTTCTGTCCTGGCACGTTTTGCCTGGCAGGAATCTTCATCCGTCTGAAATTCTGGGCTAAAAAACCTGAACTTGGCACGTTCCGTCGAGCTTTGCACTCAAGGAAAAGGTGGCAGCCTTTGGCTCTCAGGTGCCATTGATGGGGCCCCATTAACCCAAGAAATGGAACAATCCCTTTCTTTCCTGACACCTTTTCCCAGGGAGGAATCATCGTCCCTCTGGAATTCTGGACTTAAAAAACAGCATGTGGTAGGCAGCGTTGGGCTTTCCGCCCAGGGAAAAGGTGGCAGCCTTGGACTCTCAGGTGCCAATGATGGGGCCCCATTAACCCAGGAAATGTAAAAATCGCTTTCTGTCTTGGCACCTTTTCCCAGGGTGGAATCTTCGTCTGTCTGGAAATCTGGGCTGAAAAACTACACTTTCCCTGGCACGAATGTGGCAGGCTCCGTCGAGGTTTGCCCCCAGGGAAAAGGCGGCAGTCTTGGGCTCTCAGGTGTCAATGATGGGGCCCCATTAACCCTAGAAAAGGAACAATCCCTTTCTGTCCTGACACCTTTTCCCCGGGAGGAATCTTCATCAGTCTAGAATTCTGGGATGAAAAAAGGCATTTCCCGGACCTGCACCTGGCATGCAGCGTCGAGCTTTGAGACCATGGTAAAGGTGGCAGCCTTGGGCTCTCAGCTGCCAAAGACGGGGCCGCATTAACATTAGAAAAGGAACAATCGCTTTCTGTCCTGGCGAGTTTCTCCCAGGGAGAAATCATCGTCTGTCTGGAATTCTGGGCTGAATAAAGGGCATGTGGCAGGCACCGTCAGGCTTTGAGCCCAGGGAAAAGGTGACAGCCTTGGGCTGTCAGGAGCCAATGAGTGTGCCACATTTACCCTAGAAAAGGAACAATCGCTTTCTGTCCTGGCACTTTTTCCCTGGGAGGAATCTTCGTCAGTCTGGAAATCTGGGCCGAAAAAGAGCACGTACCCTGACCTGCACCTGGCACACTCCTTTGAGCTTTGAGCCCAGGGAAAAGGTGGCAGGCTTGGGCTCTCAGGTACCAATGATGGGGCCCCATTACCCCTAGGAAAGGCACAATCGCTTTCTCTCCTGGCTCCTTTTCCCTTGGAGGTATCTGATTCTGTCTGGAATTCTGGGCTGAAAAACAGCACTTTCCCCCACCCTCACTTGGCATGCTCCATCGAGCTTTGAGCCCAGGGAAAAGGTGGCAGCCTTGGGCTCTCAGGTGCCAATGATGAGGCCTCATTACTCTTAGAAAAGGCACAATCGCTTTCTGTCCCAGGACCTTTTCCCAGGGTAGAATCTTAAACCTCTTGGAAATCCTGGCTGATAAACGACACTTTCCCTTACCCGCATGTGGCACGCACCGTCGTGCTTTGAGGCCAGGGAAAAGGAGGCAGCCTTGGGCTCTCAGCTGCCAATGATGGGGCCCCATTATTCTTAGAAAAGGCACAATCGCTTTCTGAGCTAGGACATTTTCCCTGGGAGGAATCTTCATCCGTCTGGAATTCTGAGCTGAAAAACGGCATTTGCCGCACCCGCACTTGGCACGCACCGTCGAGTTTTGCGCCCAGGTTAAAGGAGGCAACCTTGGGCTCTCAGGTGGCAATGACGGGGCCGCATTAACCCTACAAACGGCACAATCGCTTTCTGTCCTGACAGCTTTTCCCTGGGAGGAATTTTCGTCCGTCTGGAATTCTGGGCTGAAAAACGGCACTTCCCGAAACCCGCAACTGGCACGCACCGTCGAGTTTTGCGCCCAGGTAAAAGGAGGCAACCTTGGGCTCTCAGGTGGCAATCACGGGGCCCCATTAAGCCTACAAAAGGAGCAATCGCTTTCTGTCCTGACAGCTTTTTGCTGCGAGGAGTCTTCGTCCGTCTGGAATTCTGGAATGAAAAACGGCACTTTCCCTGACCCCCACATGACACGCAACATCTAGCTTTGCGCCTAGGGAAAAGGTGACACCCTTGGGCTCTCAGGTCCCAATGATGGGGCCCCATTAACACTAGAAAAATAACAATCACTTTCTGTCCTGGCACCTTTTCCCTGGGAGGAATTTTCGTCCGTCTGGAATTCTGGTCTGAAAAACTGCAATTTCCCGGACACACACGTGGCACGCACCGTCGATCTTTATACCCAGGGAAAAGGTGGCAGCCTTGGGCTCTCAGGTGCCAATGAGGGGGTCGCATTAACCCTAGACCTGGAACAATTGCTTTCTGTCCTGGCACCTTTTTCCTGGGAGGAATCTTCATCCATCTGGAATTCTGGGATGAAAACCTGCATTTGCCGGACCCGCGCATGGCATGCATCGTCGAGGCTTGAGCCCAGGGAAAAGGTGGCAGCCTTGGGCTCTCAGCTGCCAAAGATGGGGCTGCATTAACCCTAGAAAAGGAACAATCACTTTCTGTCCTGGCACTTTTCCCAGGGAGGAATCATCGTGCGTCTGGAATTCTGGGCTGAAATAACCGCATGTGGCATGCACCGGCGGGCTTTGCGCCCAGGGAAAAGGTGGCAGCCTTCGGCTCTCAGGTGCCAATGATGGGGCCCCATTAACCCTAGAAAAGAAATAATCGCTTTCTGTCCTGGCACCTTTTCCCTGGAGCAATCTTGGGCCGTCTGGAAATCTGGGTTGAAAAATTACGCTTTCCAGAACCGCACCTGGCACACTCCGTCGAGCTTTGAGGCCAGGGGAAAGGCGGCAGCCTTGGGCTGCCACGTGCCAATGATGTGGCCCCTTAAACCTAGAAATGGAACAATCACTTTCTGTCTTGGCACTTTATCCCAGGGAGGAATCTTAAACCGCCTGGAATTTCGGGTTGATAAACTGCTCTTTCCCTGACCCGCACCTGGCACGCTCCGTCGTGCTTTGAGCCCAGGGAAAAGGTGGCAGCCTTGGGCTCTCAGGTGCCAATGATGGGGCCCCATTACCCCTAGAAAAGGCACAATCGCTTTCTGTGCTAGCACATATTCCCTGGGAGGAATCTCGGTCCGTCTGGAATTCTGGGTTGAAAAACGGTACTATCCCAGATCTGCACTTGGCAAGCTGCGTCGAGCTTTGAGCCCAGGGAAAAGGTGGCAACCTTGGGCTCTCAGGTGCCAAAAGTGCGGCCGCATTAACACTAGAAAAGTAACTATCGCTTTCTGTCCTGGCACGTTTTGCCTGGCAGGAATCTTCATCCGTCTGAAATTCTGGGCTAAAAAACCTGAACTTGGCACGTTCCGTCGAGCTTTGCACTCAAGGAAAAGGTGGCAGCCTTTGGCTCTCAGGTGCCATTGATGGGGCCCCATTAACCCAAGAAATGGAACAATCCCTTTCTTTCCTGACACCTTTTCCCAGGGAGGAATCATCGTCCCTCTGGAATTCTGGACTTAAAAAACAGCATGTGGTAGGCAGCGTTGGGCTTTCCGCCCAGGGAAAAGGTGGCAGCCTTGGACTCTCAGGTGCCAATGATGGGGCCCCATTAACCCAGGAAATGTAAAAATCGCTTTCTGTCTTGGCACCTTTTCCCAGGGTGGAATCTTCGTCTGTCTGGAAATCTGGGCTGAAAAACTACACTTTCCCTGGCACGAATGTGGCAGGCTCCGTCGAGGTTTGCCCCCAGGGAAAAGGCAGCAGTCTTGGGCTCTCAGGTGTCAATGATGGGGCCCCATTAACCCTAGAAAAGGAACAATCCCTTTCTGTCCTGACACCTTTTCCCCGGGAGGAATCTTCATCAGTCTAGAATTCTGGGATGAAAAAAGGCATTTCCCGGACCTGCACCTGGCATGCAGCGTCGAGCTTTGAGACCATGGTAAAGGTGGCAGCCTTGGGCTCTCAGCTGCCAAAGACGGGGCCGCATTAACATTAGAAAAGGAACAATCGCTTTCTGTCCTGGCGAGTTTCTCCCAGGGAGAAATCATCGTCTGTCTGGAATTCTGGGCTGAATAAAGGGCATGTGGCAGGCACCGTCAGGCTTTGAGCCCAGGGAAAAGGTGACAGCCTTGGGCTGTCAGGAGCCAATGAGTGTGCCACATTTACCCTAGAAAAGGAACAATCGCTTTCTGTCCTGGCACTTTTTCCCTGGGAGGAATCTTCGTCAGTCTGGAAATCTGGGCCGAAAAAGAGCACGTACCCTGACCTGCACCTGGCACACTCCTTTGAGCTTTGAGCCCAGGGAAAAGGTGGCAGGCTTGGGCTCTCAGGTACCAATGATGGGGCCCCATTACCCCTAGGAAAGGCACAATCGCTTTCTCTCCTGGCTCCTTTTCCCTTGGAGGTATCTGATTCTGTCTGGAATTCTGGGCTGAAAAACAGCACTTTCCCCCACCCTCACTTGGCATGCTCCATCGAGCTTTGAGCCCAGGGAAAAGGTGGCAGCCTTGGGCTCTCAGGTGCCAATGATGAGGCCTCATTACTCTTAGAAAAGGCACAATCGCTTTCTGTCCCAGGACCTTTTCCCAGGGTAGAATCTTAAACCTCTTGGAAATCCTGGCTGATAAACGACACTTTCCCTTACCCGCATGTGGCACGCACCGTCGTGCTTTGAGGCCAGGGAAAAGGAGGCAGCCTTGGGCTCTCAGCTGCCAATGATGGGGCCCCATTATTCTTAGAAAAGGCACAATCGCTTTCTGAGCTAGGACATTTTCCCTGGGAGGAATCTTCATCCGTCTGGAATTCTGAGCTGAAAAACGGCATTTGCCGCACCCGCACTTGGCACGCACCGTCGAGTTTTGCGCCCAGGTTAAAGGAGGCAACCTTGGGCTCTCAGGTGGCAATGACGGGGCCGCATTAACCCTACAAACGGCACAATCGCTTTCTGTCCTGACAGCTTTTCCCTGGGAGGAATTTTCGTCCGTCTGGAATTCTGGGCTGAAAAACGGCACTTCCCGAAACCCGCAACTGGCACGCACCGTCGAGTTTTGCGCCCAGGTAAAAGGAGGCAACCTTGGGCTCTCAGGTGGCAATCACGGGGCCCCATTAAGCCTACAAAAGGAGCAATCGCTTTCTGTCCTGACAGCTTTTTGCTGCGAGGAGTCTTCGTCCGTCTGGAATTCTGGAATGAAAAAACGGCACTTTCCCTGACCCCCACATGACACGCAACATCTAGCTTTGCGCCTAGGGAAAAGGTGACACCCTTGGGCTCTCAGGTGCCAATGATGGGGGCCCCATTAACACTAGAAAAATAACAATCACTTTCTGTCCTGGCACCTTTTCCCTGGGAGGAATTTTCGTCCGTCTGGAATTCTGGTCTGAAAAACTGCAATTTCCCGGACACACACGTGGCACGCACCGTCGATCTTTATACCCAGGGAAAAGGTGGCAGCCTTGGGCTCTCAGGTGCCAATGAGGGGGTCGCATTAACCCTAGACCTGGAACAATTGCTTTCTGTCCTGGCACCTTTTTCCTGGGAGGAATCTTCATCCATCTGGAATTCTGGGATGAAAAACTGCATTTGCCGGACCCGCGCATGGCATGCATCGTCGAGGCTTGAGCCCAGGGAAAAGGTGGCAGCCTTGGGCTCTCAGCTGCCAAAGATGGGGCTGCATTAACCCTAGAAAAGGAACAATCACTTTCTGTCCTGGACCTTTTCCCTGGGAGGAATCATCGTGCGTCTGGAATTCTGGGCTGAAATAACCGCATGTGGCATGCACCGGCGGGCTTTGCGCCCAGGGAAAAGGTGGCAACCTTGGGCTCTCAGGTACCAATGATGGGGCCCCATTACCCCTAGGAAAGGCACAATCGCTTTCTCTCCTGGCTCCTTTTCCCTTGGAGGTATCTGATTCTGTCTGGAATTCTGCGCTGATAAACAGCACTTTCCCTCACCCGCACTTGGCATGATCCATCGAGCTTTGAGGCCAGGGAAAAGGTGGCAGCCTTGGGCTCTCAGGTGCCAATGATGAGGCCTCATTACTCTTAGAAAAGGCACAATCGCTTTCTGTCCCAGGACCTTTTCCCAGGGTAGAATCTTAAACCTCTTGGAAATCCTGGCTGATAACGACACTTTCCCTTACCCGCATGTGGCACGCACCGTCGTGCTTTGAGGCCAGGGAAAAGGAGGCAGCCTTGGGCTCTCAGCTGCCAATGATGGGGCCCCATTATTCTTAGAAAAGGCACAATCGCTTTCTGAGCTAGGACATTTTCCCTGGGAGGAATCTTCATCCGTCTGGAATTCTGAGCTGAAAAACGGCATTTGCCGCACCCGCACTTGGCACGCACCGTCGAGTTTTGCGCCCAGGTTAAAGGAGGCAACCTTGGGCTCTCAGGTGGCAATGACGGGGCCGCATTAACCCTACAAATGGCACAATCGCTTTCTGTCCTGGCAGCTTTTCCCTGGGAGGAATTTTCGTCCGTCTGGAATTCTGGGCTGAAAAACGGCACTTCCCGAAACCCGCAACTGGCACGCACCGTAGAGCTTTGCGCCCAGTTTAAAGGAGGCAACTTTGGGCTCTCAGGTGGCAATCACGGAGCCCCATTAAGCCTACAAAAGGAGCAATCACTTTCTGTCCTGGCAGCTTTTTGCTGCGAGGAGTCTTCGTCCGTCTGGAATTCTGGAATGAAAAACGGCACTTTCCCTGACCCCCACATGACACGCAACATCTAGCTTTGCGCCTAGGGAAAAGGTGACACCCTTGGGCTCTCAGGTGCCAATGATGGGGCCCCATTAACACTAGAAAAATAACAATCACTTTCTGTCCTGGCACCTTTTCCCTGGGAGGAATTTTCGTCCATCTGGAATTCTGGTCTGAAAAACTGCAATTTCCCGGACACACACGTGGCACGCACCGTCGATCTTTATACCCAGGGAAAAGGTGGCAGCCTTGGGCTCTCAGGTGCCAATGAGGGGGTCGCATTAACCCTAGACCTGGAACAATTGCTTTCTGTCCTGGCACCTTTTTCCTGGGAGGAATCTTCATCCATCTGGAATTCTGGGATGAAAACCTGCATTTGCCGGACCCGCGCATGGCATGCATTGTCGAGGCTTGAGCCCAGGGAAAAGGTGGCAGCCTTGGGCTCTCAGCTGCCAAAGATGGGGCTGCATTAACCCTAGAAAAGGAACAATCACTTTCTGTCCTGGCACTTTTCCCAGGGAGGAATCATCGTGCGTCTGGAATTCTGGGCTGAAATAACCGCATGTGGCATGCACCGGCGGGCTTTGCGCCCAGGGAAAAGGTGGCAGCCTTCGGCTCTCAGGTGCCAATGATGGGGCCCCATTACCCCTAGAAAAGGCACAATCGCTTTCTGTGCTAGCACATATTCCCTGGGAGGAATCTCGGTCCGTCTGGAATTCTGGGTTGAAAAACGGTACTATCCCAGATCTGCACTTGGCAAGCTGCGTCGAGCTTTGAGCCCAGGGAAAAGGTGGCAACCTTGGGCTCTCAGGTGCCAAAAGTGCGGCCGCATTAACACTAGAAAAGTAACTATCGCTTTCTGTCCTGGCACGTTTTGCCTGGCAGGAATCTTCATCCGTCTGGAATTCTGGGCTAAAAAACCTGACCTTGGCATGTTCCGTCGAGCTTTGTGCCCAAGGAAAAGGTGGCAGCCTTTGGCTCTCAGCTGCCAAAGACGGGGCCGCATTAACATTAGAAAAGGAACAATCGCTTTCTGTCCTGGCGAGTTTCTCCCAGGGAGAAACCATCGTCTGTCTGGAATTCTGGGCTGAATAAAGGGCATGTGGCAGGCACCGTCAGGCTTTGAGCCCAGGGAAAAGGTGACAGCCTTGGGCTGTCAGGAGCCAATGAGTGTGCCACATTTACCCTAGAAAAGGAACAATCGCTTTCTGTCCTGGCACTTTTTCCCTGGGAGGAATCTTCATCCGTCTGGAATTCTGGGCTAAAAAACCTGAACTTGGCATGTTCCGTCGAACTTTGCGCCCAAGGAAAAGGTGGCAGCCTTTGGCTCTCGGGTGCCAATGATGGGGCCCCATTAACCCAAGAAATGGAACAATCCCTTTCTTTCCTGACACCTTTTCCCAGGGAGGAATCATCGTCCCTCTGGAATTCTGGACGTAAAAAACAGCATGTGGTAGGCAGCGTCGGGCTTTCCGCCCAGGGAAAAGGTGGCAGCCTTGGACTCTCAGGTGCCAATGATGGGGCCCCATTAACCCAGGAAATGTAAAAATCGCTTTCTGTCTTGGCACCTTTTCCCAGGGTGGAATCTTGGTCCATCTTGAATTCTGGGCTGAAAAAAGGCACTTTACCTGACCCGCAGGTGGCACGAACCGTCGATCTTTGAGCCCAGGGTAAAGGTGGCAGCCTTGGGCTCTCAGGTGCCAGTGATGGGGCCCCATTATTCTTAGAAAAAGCACAATGGCTTTCTGCCCTAGCACCTTTTTCCTGGGAGGAATCTCCATCCATCTGGAATTCTGGGATGAAAAACGGCATTTGCCAGACCCGCACATGGCATGCACCGTGGAGGTTTGAGCCCAGGGAAAAGGTGGCAACCTTGGGCTCTCAGTTGCCAAAGATGGGGCTGCATTAACCCAAGAAAGGGAGCAATCCCATTCTGTCCTGGCATTTTTTACCAGGGAGGAATCATCGTTAGTCTGGAATTCTGGGCTTAAAATACAGCATGTGGCATGCACTGTCCGGCTTTGCGGCAAAGGAAAAGGTGGCGGCCTTGGACTCTCTGGTGCCAATGATGGGGCCCCATTAACCCAAGAAATGTAAAAATCGCTTTCTGTCCTGGCACATTGTCCCTGGAAGGAATCTTCATCTGTCTGGAATTCTGGGCTGATAAAAGGCACGTACCCTGACCCGCACCTGGCACACTCCGACGAGCTTTGAGCCCAGGGAAAAGGTGGCAGCCTTGGGCTCTCAGGTGCCAATGATGTGGCCCCATTACCCCTAGAAAAAGGCACAATCGCTTTCTGTCCTGGCACATTTTCCCTGCGAGGAATCTTCATCAGTCTCGAATTCTGGGCTAAAAAACCCGCAAGTGGCACACACCGTCGGACATTGCGCCCAGGGAAAAAGTGGCAGCCTTCGGCTCTCATGTGCCAATAATGGGGCCCCATTATTCTTAGAAACGGCACAATCGCTTTCTGTCCTGGCATGTTTTCCCTGGGAGGAATCTTGATTCATCTGGAATTCTGGGATGAAAAACGTCATTTGCCAAACCCGCGCATGGCATTCACCATCGAGGTTTGAGCCCGGGGAAAAAATGGTAGCCTTGGGCTCTCAGCTGCCAAAGATGGGGCTGCATTGACACTAGAAAAGGAACAATCGCTTTCTGTCCTGGCACCTTTTCCCTGGGAGGAATCATCATCCGTCTGGACTTCTGGGCTGAAAAACCAGCAAGTGGCTCACACCGTCGGGCATTGCGCCCAGGGAAAAGGTGGCAGTCTTGGGTTGTCCGGTGCCAATGAGGGGGTCGCATTTATCCTAGAATTGGAAAAATCGCTTTCTGTCCTGGCACCTTTTCCCTGGGAGGAATCATCGTCCGTCTGGAATACTGGGCTGAAAAACTGCAGGTTCCCGGACCCGCACTTGGCACGCTCCGTCGAGCTTTGAGCCCAGGGAAAAGATGGCAGCCTTGGGCTCTCAGGTGCCAAAGGTGTGGCCGCATTAACACTAGAAAAGTAACTATCGCTTTCTGTCCTGGCACATTTTCCCTGGCAGGAATCTTCATCTGTCTGGAATTCTGGGCTAAAAAACTAGCACTTTGCACGCTCCGTCGATCTTTGAGCCCAGGCAAAAGGTGGCAGCCTTGGGCTCTCAGGTGCCAATGATGGGGCCCCATTAACCCAAGAAATGGAACATACCCTTTCTGTCCTGGCACCTTTTCCCAGGGAGGAATCATCGTCCCTCTGGAATTCTGGGCTTTAAAAACTGCATGTGGTAGGCACCGTCAGGCTTTCCGCCCAGGGAAAAGGTGGCAGCCTTGGACTCTCAGGTTCCAGTGATGGGGCCCCATTAACCCAGGAAATGTAAAAATTGCTTTCTGTCTTGGCACCTTTTCCCAGGGTGGAACCTTCCTCTGTCCGGGAATCTGGGCTGAAAAACTACACTTTCCCTGGCAGGAATGTGGCACGCTCCATCGAGGTTTGAGCCCAGGGAAAAGGTGGCAGTCTTGGGCTCTCAGGTGTCAATGATGGGTCCGCATTAACCCTAGAAATTGAACAATCGCTTTCTCCCCTGGCGCTTTATCCCATGGTACAATCTTAAACCGCCTGGTATTCTGGGCTGATAAACGGCACTTTCCCTAAACCGCATGTGGCACACTCCGTCGTGCTTTGAGCCCAGGAAAAAGGTGGCACCCTTGAGCTCTCAGGTGTCAAAAGTGGGCTCGCATTAACACTAGAAAAAGAACAATCGCATTCTGTCCAGGCACATTTTCCCTGGCAGGAATCTTCACCCATCTGGAATTCTGGGCTGAATAACCCGCAAGTGGCATGCGCCGTCAGGCTTTGATCCCAGGGAAAAGGTGACAGCCTTGGGCTCTCAGGTGCCAATGAGGGGCCGCATTTACCCTAGAACTTGAACAATCGCTTCCTGTCCTGGCACTTTGTCCCTGGGAGGAATCTTCTTCCGTCTGGAAATCTGGGCTGAAAAACGGCACGTACCCTAACCCGCACCTCGCACACTCCATCGACTTTTGAGCCGAGGGAAAAGGTGGCAGCCTTGGGCTCTCAGGTGCCAGTGATGGGGACCAATTACCCCTAGGAAAGGCACAATCACTTTCTGTCTTGGCACCTTTTCCCTGGGAGGAATCATCGTCCGTCTGGAATTCTGGGCTGAAAAACGGCAGGTTTCCGGACCCGCACATGGCACGCTCCGTCGAGCTTTGAGCCCAGGGAAAAGGTGGCAGCCTTGGGCTCTCAGGTGCCAATGATGGGGCCCCATTAACCCAAGAAATGGAACAATCCCTTTCTTTCCTGACAACTTTTCACAGGGAGGAATTATCGTCCCTCTGGAATTCTGGGCTTTAAAAACTGCATGTGGTAGGCACCGTCAGGCTTTCCGCCCAGGGAAAAGGTGGCAGCCTTGGACTCTCAGGTTCCAGTGATGGGGCCCCATTAACCCAGGAAATGTAAAAATCGCTTTCTGTCTTGGCACCTTTTCCCAGGGCGGAATCTTCTTCTGTCCGGAAATCTGGGCTGAAAAACTACACTTTCCCTGGCACGAATGTGGCACGCTCCGTCGAGGTTTGAGCCCAGGGAAAAGGTGGCAGTCTTGGGCTCTCAAGTGTCAATGATGGGTCCGCATTAACCCTAGAAATTGAACAATCGCTTTCTCCCCTGGCGCTTTATCCCATGGTACAATCTTAAACCGTCTGGTATTCCGGGCTGATAAACGGCACTTTCCCTAAACCGCACGTGGCACACTCCGTCGTGCTTTGAGCCCAGGAAAAAGGTGGCACCCTTGAGCTCTCAGGTGTCAAAAGTAGGCTCGCATTAACACTAGAAAAAGAACAATCGCATTCTGTCCAGGCACATTTTCCCTGGCAGGAATCTTCATCCATCTGGAATTCTGGGCTGAATAACCCGCAAGTGGCACGCACCGTCGGGCTTTGATCCCAGGGAAAAGGTGACAGCCTTGGGCTGTCAGGTGCCAATGAGGGGGCCGCATTTACCCTAGAACTTGAACAATCGCTTCCTGTTCTGGCACTTTGTCCCAGGGAGGAATCTTCTTCCGTCTGGAAATCTGGGCTGAAAAACGGCACATACCCTAACCCGCACCTCGCACACTTCATTGAGTTTTGAGCCGAGGGAAAAGGTGGCAGCCTTGGGCTCTCAGGTGCCAGTGATGGGGCCCCATTATTCTTAGAAAAGGAAAAATGGCTTTCTGCCCTGGCACCTTTTTCCTGGGAGGAATCTCCATCCATCTGGAATTCTGGGATGAAAAACGGCATTTGCCGGAGCAGCACATGGCATGCACCGTCGAGGTTTGCGCCCAGGGAAAAGGTGGCAGCCTTGGGCTCTCAGGTGCCAATGATGGGGCCCCATTACCCCTACAAAAGGCACAATGACTTTCTGTCCTGGCACCTTTTCCCAGGGAGGAATCTTCATCGGTTTGGAATTCTGGTCTGAGAATCGGCACTTTCCTGGACCCGCAAGTGGAACGCACCATCGAGCTTTGCGTCCAGGGAAAAGGTGGCAGTCTTGGGCTCTCAGGTGCCAATGATGGGGCCCAATAAGCATTACAAAATACACAATGGCTTTGTCTCCTGGTACCTTTTTCCTCTGAGGAATCTTCATAGGTCTGGAATTCTGGGCTGAAAAATGGCACTTTCCCGGACCCGCACGAGAAACGCTCCGTCGAGCTTTGCGCCCAGGGAAAAGGTGGCAGCCTTGGGCTCTCGGGTGTCAATTTTGGGGCCCCATTAACCCTAGGAAAGGCACAATTGCGTTCTGTCCTGACAACTTTTCCCGGGAGAAATCTTCATCAGCCTCGAATTCTGGGATAAGAAACAGCACATTCCTGGACCCGCAAGTGGCACGCACCGTCGAGCTTTGCGCTCAGGGAAAAGGTGGCAGCCTTCGGCTCTCAGGTGTCAGTGATGGAGCCCCATTAACCCTAGAAAAGGAACAATGGCTTTCTGTCCTGACACCTTTTCCCAGGGAGGAATCTGCATCGGTCTGGAATTCTGGAATGAGAAACGGCAATTTCCCGGACCCTCACGTAGCACGCATGGTCGAGCTTTGCGCCCAGGGTATAGGAGGCAACCTTCGGCTCTCAGGTGCCAATGATGGGGCCCGATTAACCCTAGAAATGGAACAATCGCTTTCTTTCCTGGGAGCCTCTTCCCTGTGAGGAGTCTTCATCCGTCTGGAATTCAGGGCTGAAAAACGGCACTTTCCCGGACAAGAAAGTGGGATGCGCCGTTGATGTTTGCGCCCACGGAAAAGGTGGCAGCCTTGAACTCTCAGGTGCCAATGATGGGGCACCATTGACCCTAGAAAAGGACAATTCGATTTCTGACCTGGCACCTTTTCCCTGGGAGGTGTCTTCATCCGACTGCAATTCTGGGCTGAAAAATGGCACTTCCCCGGACCCGCAAGTGGCACGCGCCATCGCCATTTGCGCCCAGGCAAAAGGTGGCAGCCTTGGGCTCTCAGGTGCCAAGGATGGGGCCCCGTTAACACTAGAAAAATAACACTTGCTTTCTGTCCTGGCACCTTTTCCCAGGGAGGAATCTTCGTCCGTCTGGAAATCTGGGTTCAAAAATGGCACTGCCCCAAACCCGCACAAGGTACACACCGTCGAGCTTTGCTCCCAGGGAAAAGGGGGCAGCCTTGGGCTCTCAGGTGCCAATGATGGTGCCCCATTACCCCTACAAAAGGCACAATGGCTTTCTGTCCTGGCACCTTTTCCCAGGGAGGAATCTTCATCGGTTTGGAATTCTGGTCTGAGAATCGGCACTTTCCTGGGGCCGGAAGTGGAACGCACCATCGAGCTTTGCGTCCAGGGAAAAGGTGGCAGTCTTGGGCTCTCAGGTGCCAATGATGGGGCCCCATTACCTTTACAAAAAGCACAATGGCTTTCTGTCCTTACACCTTTTCCCTGGGAGGAGTCTTCATTGGTCTGGAATTCTGGGCTGTAAAATGGCACTTTCTGGGACCAGCACGTGGCACGCACTGTCATGCTTTGCGCCCAGGGAAAAGGAGGCAACCTCTGGCTCTCAGATGCCAATGACGGGCCCCCATTAACACTAGAAATGGAACAATCGCTTTCTGTCCTGGGAGCCTTTTCCCTGGGAGGAGTCGTCATCCGCCTGGAATGCTGGGCTGAACAAAGGTCTTTCTCTGACCGGCACGTGGCAGGCACCATCTAGCTTTGCGCCCAGGGAAAAGGTGGCAGCCTTGGGCTCTCAGGTGCCAATGATGGGTCCCCGTTAAGACTAGATAAATAACACTTGCTTTCTGTCCTGGCACCTTTTCCCAGGGAGGAATCTTCGTCCGTCTGGAATTTTGGGTTCAAAAATGGCACTGCCCCAAACCCGCACAAGGTACACACCGTCGAGCTTTGCGCCCAGGGAAAAGGGGGCAGCCTTGGGCTCTCAGGTGCCAATGATGGCGCCCCATTACCCCTACAAAAGGCACAATGGCTTTCTGTCCTGGCACCTTTTCCCAGGGAGGAATCTTCATCGGTTTGGAATTCTGGTCTGAGTATCGGCACTTTCCTGGGGCCGCAAGTGGAACGCACCATCGAGCTTTGCGTCCAGGGAAAAGGTGGCAGTCTTGGGCTCTCAGGTGCCAATGATGGGGCCCCATTACCTTTACAAAAAGCACAATGGCTTTCTGTCCTTACACCTTTTCCCTGGGAGGAGTCTTCATTGGTCTGGAATTCTGGGCTGTAAAATGGCACTTTCTGGGACCAGCACGTGGCACGCACTGTCATGCTTTGCGCCCAGGGAAAAGGAGGCAACCTCTGGCTCTCAGATGCCAATGACGGGCCCCCATTAACACTAGAAATGGAACAATCGCTTTCTGTCCTGGGAGCCTTTTCCCTGGGAGGAGTCGTCATCCGCCTGGAATGCTGGGCTGAACAAAGGTCTTTCTCTGACCTGCACGTGGCAGGCACCATCTAGCTTTGCGCCCAGGGAAAAGGTGGCAGCCTTGGGCTCTCAGGTGCCAAAGATGGAGCCCCATTACCCTTAGAAAAGGCACAATGGCTTTCTGTCCTGACACCTTTTCTCTGGGAGGAATCTTCATCCGTCTGAAATTCTGGAATGAGAAACGGCAATTTCCCGGACCCTCACGTAGCACGCATGGTCGAGCTTTGCGCCCAGGGTATAGGAGGCAACCTTGGGCTCTCAGGTGCATATAAAGGAGCCCCATTAACCCTAGAAATGGAACAATCGCTTTCTTTCCGGGGAGCCTCTTCCCTGTGAGGAGTCTTCATCCGTCTGGAATTCAGGGCTGAAAAACGGCACTTTCCCTGACAAGAAAGTGGTACGTGCCGTTGATGTGTGCGCCCACGGAAAAGGTGGCAGCCTTGAACTCTCAGGTGCCAATGATGGGGCACCATTGACCCTAGAAAAGGAGAGTTCGATTTCTGACCTGGCACCTTTTCCCTGGGAGGTGTCTTCATCCGACTGGAATTCAGGCCTGAAAAATGGCACTTCCCCGGACCCGCAAGTGGCACGCGCCGTCAACATTTGTGCCCAGGCAAAAGGTGGCAGCCTTGGGCTCTCAGGTGCCAATGATGGGGCCCCGTTAACACTAGAAAAATAACACTTGCTTTCTGTCCTGGCACCTTTTCCCTGGGAGGAATTTTCGTCCGTCTGGAATTCTGGGCTGAAAAACGGCACTTCCCCGGACCTGCAAGTGGAACGCACCGTCGAGCTTTGTGCCCAGGCAAAAGGTGGCAGCCTTGGGCTCTCACGTGCCAATGACGGGCCCCATTACCCCTAGAAATAGAACAATCGCTTTCTGTCCTGGCACCTTTTCCCTGGGCGGAATCTTCATTGGTCTGGAATTCTGGGCTGAAAACGGCTCTTTCCCTTACCCGCATGCGGCACGCACCGTCGAGCTTTGCGCCCAGGGAAAAGGTGGCAGCCCTGGGCTCTCAGCTGCCAATTTTGGGGCCCCATTAACCCTAGAAAAAGCACAATCGCTTTCTGTCCTGGCACCTTTTCCCAGGGAGAAATCTTTGCTGGCCTGGAATTCTGGGATGAGAAACGGCACATTCCCGGACTTGCAAGTGGCACGCGCCGTCGACATTTGCGCCCAGGCAAAAGGTGGCAGCCTTGGGCTCTCAGGTGCCAAAGATGGGGCCCCATTACCCCTAGAAAAGGCACAATGGCTTTCTGTCCTGACACCTTTTCCCAGAGAGGAATCGACTTCCGTCTGAAATTCTGGGCTGATAAACGGCCCTTTCCCGGACCCGCACAGGGTGTGCACCGTCGAGCTTTGCACCTAGGGAAAAGGTGGCAGCCTTGGGCTCTCAGGTGCAAATGATGGGGTCCAATTTGCATTACAAAATACACAATGACTTTGTCTCCTGGTACATATTCCTTCTGAGGAATCTTCATTGGTCTGGAATTCTGGGCTGAAAAATGGCACTTTCCCGGACCCGCACGTGAAACGCTCTGTCGAGCTTTGCGCCCAGGCAAAAAGTGGCAGCCTTGGGCTCTCAGGTGTCAATTTTGGGGCCCCATTAACCCTAGAAAAGGCACAATTGCTTTCTGTCCTGGCACCTTTTCCCTGGGAGAAATCTTCATCGGCCTGGAATTCTGGGATGAGAAACAGCAAATTCCTGGACCCGCAAGTGGCACGCACCGTCGAGCTTTGCGCTCAGGGAAAAGGTTGCAGCCTTCGGCTCTCAGGTGTCAATGATGGAGCCCCATTAACCCTAGAAAAGGAACAATCGCTTTCTGTCCTCGCACCTTTTCCCAGGGAGGAATCTTCATCGGTCTGGAATTCTGGAATGAGAAACGGCAATTTCCCGGACCCTCACGTAGCACGCATGGTCGAGCTTTGCGCCCAGGGTATAGGAGGCAACCTTGGGCTCTCAGGTGCCAATGATGGGGCCCGATTAACCCTAGAAATGGAACAATCGCTTTCTGTCCTGGGAGCCTCTTCCCTGTGAGGAGTCTTCATCCGTCTGGAATTCAGGGCTGAAAAACGGCACTTTCCCGGACAAGAAAATGGTTCGTCCCGTTGATGTTTCTGCCCACAAAAAAGGTGGCAGCCTTGAACTCTGAGGTGCCAATGATGGGGCACCATTGACCCTAGAAAAGGACAATTCGATTTCTGACCTGGCACCTTTTCCCTGGGAGGTGTCTTCGTCCGTCTGGAATTCTGGGCTGAAAAATGGCACTTCCCCGGACCCGCAAGTGGCACGCGCCGTCGCCATTTGCGCCCAGGGAAAAGGTGGCAGCCTTGGGCTCTCAGGTGCCAATGATGGGGCCCCGTTAACACTTGAAAAATAACACTTGCTTTCTGTCCTGGCACCTTTTCCCTGGGAGGAATCTTCGTCCGTCTGGAAATCTGGGTTCAAAAATGGCACTGCCCCAAACCTGCACAAGGTACACACTGTCGAGCTTTGCGCCCAGGGAAAAGGGGGCAGCCTTGGGCTCTCAGGTGCCAATGATGGGGCCCCATTACCCCTACAAAAGGCACAATGGCTTTCTGTCCTGGCACGTTTTCCCAGGGAGGAATCTTCATCGGTTTGGAATTCTGGTCTGAGAATCGGCACTTTCCTGGACCCGCAAGTGGAACGCACCATCGAGCTTTGCGTCCAGGGAAAAGGTGGCAGTGTTGGGCTCTCAGGTGCCAATGATGGGGCCCAATAAGCATTACAAAATACACAATGGCTTTGTCTCCTGGTACCTTTTTCCTCTGAGGAATCTTCATAAGTCTGGAATTCTGGGCTGAAAAATGGCACTTTCCCGGACCCGCACGTGAAACGCTCCGTCGAGCTTTGCGCCCAGGCAAAAGGTGGCAGCCTTGGGCTCTCAAGTGTCAATTTTGTGGCCCCATTAACCCTAGAAAAGGCACAATTGCGTTCTGTCCTGACAACTTTTCCCGGGAGAAATCTTCGCTGGCCTGGAATTCTGGGATAAGAAACAGCACATTCCTGGACTCGCAAGTGGCACGCACCGTCGAGCTTTGCGCTCAGGGAAAAGGTTGCAGCCTTGGGCTCTCAGGTGTCAATGATGGAGCCCCATTAACCCTAGAAAAGGAACAATCGCTTTCTGTCCTGACACCTCTTCCCAGGGAGGAATCTTCAACGGTCTGGAATTCTGGAATGAGAAACGGCAATTTCCCGGACCCTCACGTAGCACGCATGGTCGAGCTTTGCGCCCAGGGTATAGGAGGCAACCTTGGGCTCTCAGGTGCCAATGATGGGGCCCCATTACCTTTACAAAAAGCACAATGGCTTTCTGTCCTTACACTTTTCCCTGGGAGGAGTCTTCATTGGTCTGGAATTCTGGGCTGTAAAATGGCACTTTCTGGGACCAGCACGTGGCACGCACTGTCATGCTTTGCGCCCAGGGAAAAGGAGGCAACCTCTGGCTCTCAGATGCCAATGACGGGCCCCCATTAACACTAGAAATGGAACAATCGCTTTCTGTCCTGGGAGCCTTTTCCCTGGGAGGAGTCGTCATCCGCCTGGAATGCTGGGCTGAACAAAGGTCTTTCTCTGACCTGCACGTGGCAGGCACCATCTAGCTTTGCGCCCAGGGAAAAGGTGGCAGCCTTGGGCTCTCAGGTGCCAAAGATGGAGCCCCATTAACCCTAGAAAAGGCACAATGGCTTTCTGTCCTGACACCTTTTCCCTGGGAGGAATCTTCGTCGGTCTGAAATTCTGGAATGAGAAACAGCAATTTCCCGGACCCTCACGTAGCACGCATGGTCGAGCTTTGCGCCCAGGGTATAGGAGGCAACCTTGGGCTCTCAGGTGCATATAAAGGAGCCCCATTAACCCTAGAAATGGAACAATCGCTCTCTGTCCTGGGAGCCTCTTCCCTGTGAGGAGTCTTCATCCGTCTGGAATTCAGGGCTGAAAAACGGCACTTTCCCTGACAAGAAAGTGGTACGTGCCGTTGATGTGTGCGCCCACGGAAAAGGTGGCAGCCTTGAACTCTCAGGTGCCAATGATGGGGCACCATTGACCCTAGAAAAGGACAATTCGATTTCTGACCTGGCACCTTTTCCCTGGGAGGTGTCTTCGTCCGTCTGGAATACTGGGCTGAAAAATGGCACTTCCCCGGACCCGCAAGTGGCACGCGTCGTCGACATTTGCGCCCAGGCAAAAGGTGGCAGCTTTGGGCTCTCAGGTGCCAAGGATGGGGCCCCGTTAACACTAGAAAAATAACACTTGCTTTCTGTCCTGGCACCTTTTCCCAGGGAGGAATCTTCGTCCGTCTGGAATTTTGGGTTCAAAAATGGCACTGCCCCAAACCCGCACAAGGTACACACCGTCGAGCTTTGCGCCCAGGGAAAAGGAGGCAGCCTTGGGCTCTCAGGTGCCAATGATGGTGCCCCATTACCCCTACAAAAGGCAGAATGGCTTTCTGTCCTGGCACCTTTTCCCAGGGAGGAATCTTCATCGGTTTGGAATTCTGGTCTGAGAATCGGCACTTTCCTGGACCCGCAAGTGGAACGCACCATCGAGCTTTGCGTCCAGGGAAAAGGTGGCAGTCTTGGGCTCTCAGGTGCCAATGATGGGGCCCCATTACCTTTACAAAAAGCACAATGGCTTTCTGTCCTGGCACCTTTTCCCTGGGAGGAGTCTTCATTGGTCTGGAATTCTGGGCTGTAAAATGGCACTTTCTGGGACAAGCACGTGGCACGCACTGTCATGCTTTGCGCCCAGGGAAAAGGAGGCAACCTCTGGCTCTCAGATGCCAATGACGGGCCCCCATTAACACTAGAAATGGAACAATCATTTCTGTCCTGGGAGCCTTTTCCCTGGGAGGAGTCGTCATCCATCTGGAATTCTGGTTTGAAAAATGGCACTTTGTCTGACCTGCACGTGGCAGGCACCATCTAGCTTTGCGCCCAGGGAAAAGGTGGCAGCCTTGGGCTCTCAGGTGCCAATGATGGGTGCCCGTTAACACTAGATAAATAACAATCGCTTTCTGTCCTGGCACCTTTTCCCTGGGAGGAATTTTCGTCCGTCTGGAATTCTGGACTGAAAAATGGCACTTCCCTGGACCTGCAAGTGGAACGCACTGTCGAGCTTTGTGCCCAGGCAAAAGGTGGCAGCCTTGGGCTCTCAGGTGCCAATGATGGGGCCCCATTACCCCTAGAAAAAGAACAATCGCTTTCTGTCCTGGCACCTTTTCCCTGGGAGGAATCTTCATAGGTCTGGAATTCTGGGCTGAAAACGGCTCTTTCCCTCACCCGCATGTGGCACGCACCGTCGAACCTTGCGCCCAGGGAAAAGGTGGCAGCCCTGGGCTCTCAGCTGCCAATTTTGGGGCCCCATTAACCCTAGAAAAGGCACAATCGCTTTCTGTCCTGGCACTTTTTCCCAGGGAGATATCTTTGCTGGCCTGGAATTCTGGGATGAGAAACGGCACATTCCCGGACTTGCAAGTGGCACGCGCCGTCGACATTTGCGCTCAGGGAAAAGGTGGCAGCCTTGGGATCTCAGGTGCCAAAGATGGGGCCCCATTACCACTAGAAAAGGCACAATGGCTTTCTGTCCTGACGCCTTTTCCCAGAGAGGAATTGACTTCCGTCTGGAATTCTGGGCTGAAAAACGGCCCTTTCCCGGACCCGCACAGGGTATGCACCGTCGAGCTTTGCGCCCAGGGTATAGGAGGCAACCTTGGGCTCTCAGGTGCATATAAAGGAGCCCCATTAACCCTAGAAATGGAACAATCGCTTTCTGTCCTGGGAGCCTCTTCCCTGTGAGGAGTCTTCATCCGTCTGGAATTCAGGGCTGAAAAACGGCACTTTCCCTGACAAGAAAGTGGTACGTGCCGTTGATGTGTGCGCCCACGGAAAAGGTGGCAGCCTTGAACTCTCAGGTGCCAATGATGGGGCACCATTGACCCTAGAAAAGGACAAGTCGATTTCTGACCTGGCACCTTTTCCCTGGGAGGTGTCTTCGTCCGTCTGGAATACTGGGCTGAAAAATGGCACTTCCCCGGACCCGCAAGTGGCACGCGCCGTCGACATTTGCGCCCAGGCAAAAGGTGGCAGCCTTGGGCTCTCAGGTACCAATGATGGGGCCCCGTTAACACTAGAAAAATAACACTTGCTTTCTGTCCTGGCACCTTTCCCCAGGGAGGAATCTTCGTCCGTCTGGAATTTTGGGTTCAAAAATGGCACTGCCCCAAACCCGCACAAGGTACACACCGTCGAGCTTTGCGCCCAGGGAAAAGGTGGCAGCCTTGGGCTCTCAGGTGCCAATGATGGTGCCCCATTACCCCTACAAAAGGCACAATGGCTTTCTGTCCTGGCACCTTTTCCCAGGGAGGAATCTTCATCGGTTTGGAATTCTGGTCTGAGAATCGGCACTTTCCTGGGGCCGCAAGTGGAACGCACCATCGAGCTTTGCGTCCAGGGAAAAGGTGGCAGTCTTGGGCTCTCAGGTGCCAATGATGGGGCCCCATTACCTTTACAAAAAGCACAATGGCTTTCTGTCCTGACACCTTTTCCCTGGGAGGAGTCTTCATTGGTCTGGAATCCTGGGCTCTAAAATGGCACTTTCTGGGACCAGCACGTGGCACGCACTGTCATGCTTTGCGCCCAGGGAAAAGGAGGCAACCTCTGGCTCTCAGATGCCAATGACGGGCCCCCATTAACACTAGAAATGGAACAATCGCTTTCTGTCCTGGGAGCCTTTTCCCTGGGAGGAGTCGTCATCCGTCTGGAATTCTGGGCTGAAAAATGGCACTTTCTCTGACCTGCACGTGGCAGGCACCATCTAGCTTTGGTCCCAGGGAAAAGGTGGCAGCCTTGGGCTCTCAGGTGCCAATGATGGGTCCCCGTTAACACTAGATAAATAACAATCGCTTTCTGTCCTGGCACCTTTTCCCTGGGAGGAATTTTCGTCCATCTGGAATTCTGGACTGAAAAACGGCACTTCCCTGGACCTGCAAGTGGAACGCACTGTCGAGCTTTGTGCCCAGGCAAAAGGTGGCAGCCTTGGGCTCTCAGGTGCCAATGATGGGGCCCCATTACCCCTAGAAAAAGAACAATCGCTTTCTGTCCTGGCACCTTTTCCCTGGGAGGAATCTTCATTGGTCTGGAATTCTGGGCTGAAAACGGCTCTTTCCCTCACCCGCATGTGGCACGCACCGTCGAGCCTTGCGCCCACGGAAAAGGTGGCAGCCCTGGGCTCTCAGCTGCCAATTTTGGGGCCCCATTAACCCTAGAAAAGGCACAATCGCTTTCTGTCCTGGCACTTTTTCCCAGGGAGATATCTTCGCTGGCCTGGAAGTCTGGGATGAGAAACGGCACATTCCCGGACTTGCAAGTGGCATGCGCCGTCGACATTTGCGCTCAGGGAAAAGGTGGCAGCCTTGGGATCTCAGGTGCCAAAGATGGGGCCCCATTACCACTAGAAAAGGCACAATGGCTTTCTGTCCTGACACCTTTTCCCAGAGAGGAATTGACTTCCGTCTGGAATTCTGGGCTGAAAAACGGCCCTTTCCCGGACCCGCACAGGGTATGCACCGTCGAGCTTTGCGCCCAGGGTATAGGAGGCAACCTTGGGCTCTCAGGTGCATATAAAGGAGCCCCATTAACCCTAGAAATGGAACAATCGCTTTCTGTCCTGGGAGCCTCTTCCCTGTGAGGAGTCTTCATCCGTCTGGAATTCAGGGCTGAAAAACGGCACTTTCCCTGACAAGAAAGTGGTACGTGCCGTTGATGTGTGCGCCCACGGAAAAGGTGGCAGCCTTGAACTCTCAGGTGCCAATGATGGGGCACCATTGACCCTAGAAAAGGACAAGTCGATTTCTGACCTGGCACCTTTTCCCTGGGAGGTGTCTTCGTCCATCTGGAATTCTGGGCTGAAAAACGGCACTTCCCCGGACCCGCAAGTGGCACGCGCCGTCGACATTTGCGCCCAGGCAAAAGGTGGCAGCCTTGGGCTCTCAGGTGCCAATGATGGGGCCCCGTTAACACTAGAAAAATAACACTTGCTTTCTGTCCTGGCACCTTTTCCCAGGGAGGAATCTTCGTCCGTCTGGAATTTTGGGTTCAAAAATGGCACTGCCCCAAACCCGCACAAGGTACACACCGTCGAGCTTTGCGCCCAGGGAAAAGGGGGCAGCCTTGGGCTCTCAGGTGCCAATGATGGTGCCCCATTACCCCTACAAAAGACACAATGGCTTTCTGTCCTGGCACCTTTTCCCAGGGAGGAATCTTCATCGGTTTGGAATTCTGGTCTGAGAATCGGCACTTTCCTGGGGCCGCAAGTGGAACGCACCATCGAGCTTTGCGTCCAGGGAAAAGGTGGCAGTCTTGGGCTCTCAGGTGCCAATGATGGGGCCCCATTACCTTTACAAAAAGCACAATGGCTTTCTGTCCTGACACCTTTTCCCTGGGAGGAGTCTTCATTGGTCTGGAATCCTGGGCTCTAAAATGGCACTTTCTGGGACAAGCACGTGGCACGCACTGTCATGCTTTGCGCCCAGGGAAAAGGAGGCAACCTCTGGCTCTCAGATGCCAATGACGGGCCCCCATTAACACTAGAAATGGAACAATCGCTTTCTGTCCTGGGAGCCTTTTCCCTGGGAGGAGTCGTCATCCGTCTGGAATTCTGGGCTGAAAAATGGCACTTTCTCTGACCTGCACGTGGCAGGCACCATCTAGCTTTGGTCCCAGGGAAAAGGTGGCAGCCTTGGGCTCTCAGGTGCCAATGATGGGTCCCCGTTAACACTAGATAAATAACAATCGCTTTCTGTCCTGGCACCTTTTCCCTGGGAGGAATTTTCGTCCGTCTGGAATTCTGGGCTGAAAAACGGCACTTCCCTGGACCTGCAAGTGGAACGCACTGTCGAGCTTTGCACCCAGGGAAAAGGTGGCAGCCTTGGGCTCTCAGGTGCCAATGATGGGGCCCCATTACCCCTAGAAAAAGAACAATCGCTTTCTGTCCTGGCACCTTTTCTCTGGGAGCAATCTTCATTGGTCTGGAGTTCTGGGCTGGAAACGGCTCTTTCCCTTACCCGCATGTGGCACGCACGGTCGAGCTTTGCGCCCAGGAAAAAGGTGGCAGCCCTGGACTCTCAGCTGCCAATTTTGGGGCCCCATTCACCCTAGAAAAAGCACAATCGCTTTCTGTCCTGGCACCTTTTCCCAGGGAGAAATCTTTGCTGGCCTGGAATTCTGGGATGAGAAACGGCACATTCCCGGACTTGCAAGTGGCACGCGACGTCGACATTTGTGCGCAGGGAAAAGGTGGCAGCCTTGGGCTCTCAGGTGCCAATGATGGGGCCCCATTACCCCTAGAAAAGGCACAATGGCTTTCTGTCCTGACACCTTTTCCCAGAGAGGAATCGACTTCCGTCTGGAATTCTGGGCTGAAAAGCGGCCCTTTCCCGGACCTGCACAGGGTATGCACCGTCGAGCTTTGCACCCAGGGAAAAGGTGGCAGCCTTGGGCTCTCAGGTGCCAATGATGGGGCCAAATTAGCATTACAAAATACACAATGGCTTTGTCTCCTGGTACCTTTTCCCTCCGAGGAATCTTCATAGGTCTGGAATTCTGGGCTGAAAAATGGCACTTTCCCGGACCCGCACGTGGAACGCTCCGTCGAGCTTTGCGCCCAGGCAAAAGGTGGCAGCCTTGGGCTCTCAAGTGTCAATTTTGGGGCCACATTAACTCTAGAAAAGGCACAATTGCTTTCTGTCCTGGCACCTTTTCCCTGGGAGAAATCTTCATCGGCCCCGAATTCTGGGATGAGAAACAGCACATTCCTGGACCCGCAAGTGGCACGCACCGTCGAGCTTTGCGCTCAGGGAAAAGGTTGCAGCCTTCGTCTCTCAGGTGCCAATGATGGTTCCCCATTACTCCTAGAAAAGGAGAAATCCATTCCTGTCCTCGCACCTTTTCCCAGGGAGGAATCTTCATCGGTCTGGAATTCTGGAATGAGAAACGGCAATTTCCTGGACCCTCACGAAGCACGCATGGTCGAGCTTTGTGCCCAGGGTATAGGAGGCAACCTTGGGCTCTCAGGTGCCAATGATGGGGTCCGATTAACCCTAGAAATGGAACAATCGCTTTCTGTCCTGGGAGCCTCTTCCCTGTGAGGAGTCTTCATCCATCTGGAATTCAGGGCTGAAAAACCGCACTTTCCCTGACAAGAAAGTGGTACGTGCCGTTGATGTGTGCGCCCACGGAAAAGGTGGCAGCCTTGAACTCTCAGGTGCCAATGATGGGGCACCATTGACCCTAGAAAAGGACAAGTCGATTTCTGACCTGGCACCTTTTCCCTGGGAGGTGTCTTCGTCCGTCTGGAATACTGGGCTGAAAAATGGCACTTCCCCGGACCCGCAAGTGGCACGCGCCGTCGACATTTGCGCCCAGGCAAAAGGTGGCAGCCTTGGGCTCTCAGGTGCCAATGATGGGGCCCCGTTAACACTAGAAAAATAACACTTGCTTTCTGTCCTGGCACCTTTTCCCAGGGAGGAATCTTCGTCCGTCTGGAATTTTGGGTTCAAAAATGGCACTGCCCCAAACCCGCACAAGGTACACACCGTCGAGCTTTGCTCCCAGGGAAAAGGTGGCAGCCTTGGGCTCTCAGGTGCCAATGATGGTGCCCCATTACCCCTACAAAAGGCACAATGGCTTTCTGTCCTGGCACCTTTTCCCAGGGAGGAATCTTCATCGGTTTGGAATTCTGGTCTGAGAATCGGCACTTTCCTGGACCCGCAAGTGGAACGCACCATCGAGCTTTGCGTCCAGGGAAAAGGTGGCAGTCTTGGGCTCTCAGGTGCCAATGATGGGGCCCCATTACCTTTACAAAAAGCACAATGGCTTTCTGTCCTGGCACCTTTTCCCTGGGAGGAGTCTTCATTGGTCTGGAATTCTGGGCTGTAAAATGGCACTTTCTGGGACAAGCACGTGGCACGCACTGTCATGCTTTGCGCCCAGGGAAAAGGAGGCAACCTCTGGCTCTCAGATGCCAATGACGGGCCCCCATTAACACTAGAAATGGAACAATCGCTTTCTGTCCTGGGAGCCTTTTCCCTGGGAGGAGTCGTCATCCGTCTGGAATTCTGGGCTGAAAAATGGCACTTTCTCTGACCTGCACGTGGCAGGCACCATCTAGCTTTGGTCCCAGGGAAAAGGTGGCAGCCTTGGGCTCTCAGGTGCCAATGATGGGTCCCCGTTAACACTAGATAAATAACAATCGCTTTCTGTCCTGGCACCTTTTCCCTGGGAGGAATTTTCGTCCATCTGGAATTCTGGACTGAAAAACGGCACTTCCCTGGACCTGCAAGTGGAACGCACTGTCGAGCTTTGTGCCCAGGCAAAAGGTGGCAGCCTTGGGCTCTCAGGTGCCAATGATGGGGCCCCATTACCCCTAGAAAAAGAACAATCGCTTTCTGTCCTGGCACCTTTTCCCTGGGAGGAATCTTCATAGGTCTGGAATTCTGGGCTGAAAACGGCTCTTTCCCTCACCCGCATGTGGCACGCACCGTCGAGCCTTGCGCCCACGGAAAAGGTGGCAGCCCTGGGCTCTCAGCTGCCAATTTTGGGGCCCCATTAACCCTAGAAAAGGCACAATCGCTTTCTGTCCTGGCACTTTTTCCCAGGGAGATATCTTCGCTGGCCTGGAAGTCTGGGATGAGAAACGGCACATTCCCGGACTTGCAAGTGGCATGCGCCGTCGACATTTGCGCTCAGGGAAAAGGTGGCAGCCTTGGGATCTCAGGTGCCAAAGATGGGGCCCCATTACCACTAGAAAAGGCACAATGGCTTTCTGTCCTGACGCCTTTTCCCAGAGAGGAATTGACTTCCGTCTGGAATTCTGGGCTGAAAAACGGCCCTTTCCCGGACCCGCACAGGGTATGCACCGTCGAGCTTTGCGCCCAGGGTATAGGAGGCAACCTTGGGCTCTCAGGTGCATATAAAGGAGCCCCATTAACCCTAGAAATGGAACAATCGCTTTCTGTCCTGGGAGCCTCTTCCCTGTGAGGAGTCTTCATCCGTCTGGAATTCAGGGCTGAAAAACGGCACTTTCCCTGACAAGAAAGTGGTACGTGCCGTTGATGTGTGCGCCCACGGAAAAGGTGGCAGCCTTGAACTCTCAGGTGCCAATGATGGGGCACCATTGACCCTAGAAAAGGACAAGTCGATTTCTGACCTGGCACCTTTTCCCTGGGAGGTGTCTTCGTCCATCTGGAATTCTGGGCTGAAAAATGGCACTTCCCCGGACCCGCAAGTGGCACGCGCCGTCGACATTTGCGCCCAGGCAAAAGGTGGCAGCCTTGGGCTCTCAGGTGCCAATGATGGGGCCCCGTTAACACTAGAAAAATAACACTTGCTTTCTGTCCTGGCACCTTTTCCCAGGGAGGAATCTTCGTCCGTCTGGAATTTTGGGTTCAAAAATGGCACTGCCCCAAACCCGCACAAGGTACACACCGTCGAGCTTTGCGCCCAGGGAAAAGGGGGCAGCCTTGGGCTCTCAGGTGCCAATGATGGTGCCCCATTACCCCTACAAAAGGTACAATGGCTTTCTGTCCTGGCAACTTTTCCCAGGGAGGAATCTTCATCGGTTTGGAATTCTGGTCTGAGAATCGGCACTTTCCTGGACCCGCAAGTGGAACGCACCATCGAGCTTTGCGTCCAGGGAAAAGGTGGCAGTCTTGGGCTCTCAGGTGCCAATGATGGGGCCCCATTACCCCTAGAAAAGGCACAATGGCTTTCTGTCCTGACACCTTTTCCCAGAGAGGAATCGACTTCCGTCTGAAATTCTGGGCTGATAAACGGCCCTTTCCCGGACCCGCACAGGGTGTGCACCGTTGAGCCTTGCACCTAGGGAAAAGCTTGCAGCCTTGGGCTCTCAGGTGCCAATGATGGGGTCCAATTAGCATTACAAAATACACAATGACTTTGTCTCCTGGTACATATTCCTTCTGAGGAATCTTCATAGGTCTGGAATTCTGGGCTGAAAAATGGCACTTTCCCGGACCCGCACGTGGAACGCTCCGTCGAGCTTTGCGCCCAGGCAAAAGGTGGCAGCCTTGGGCTCTCAGGTGTCAATTTTGGGGCACCATTAATTTTAGAAAAGGCACAATTGCTTTCTGCCCTGGCACCTTTTCCCTGGGAGAAATCTTCATCGGCCTCGAATTCTGGGATGAGAAACAGCACATTCCTGGACCCGCAAGTGGCACGCACCGTCGAGCTTTGCGCTCAGGGAAAAGGTTGCAGCCTTCGGCTCTCAGGTGTCAATGATGGAGCCCCATTAACCCTAGAAAAGGAACAATCGCTTTCTGTCCTCGCACCTTTTCCCAGGGAGGAATCTTCATCGGTCTGGAATTCTGGAATGAGAAACGGCAATTTCCCGGACCCTCACGTAGCACGCATGGTCGAGCTTTGCGCCCAGGGTATAGGAGGCAACCTTGGGCTCTCAGGTGCCAATGATGGAGCCCGATTAACCCTAGAAATGGAACAATCGCTTTCTGTCCTGGGAGCCTCTTCCCTGTGAGGAGTCTTCATCCATCTGGAATTGAGGGCTGAAAAACGGCACTTTCCCGGACAAGAAAGTGGGATGCGCCGTTGATGTTTGCGCCCACGGAAAAGGTGGCAGCCTTGAACTCTCAGGTGCCAATGATGGGGCACCATTGACCCTAGAAAAGGACAATTCGATTTCTGACCTGGCACCTTTTCCCAGGGAGATGTGTCCGTCCGTCTGGAATTCTGGGCTGAAAAATGGCACTTCCCCGGACCCGCAAGTGGCACGCGCCGTCGCCATTTGCGCCCAGGCAAAAGGTGGCAGCCTTGGGCTCTCAGGTGCCAATGATAGGGCCCCGTTAACACTAGAAAAATAACACTTGCTTTCTGTCCTGGCACCTTTTCCCAGGGAGGAATCTTTGTCCGTCTGGAAATCTGGGTTAAAAAATGGCACTGCCCCAAACCCGCCCAAGGTACACACCGTCGAGCTTTGCGCCAGGGAAAAGGGGGCAGCCTTGGGCTCTCAGGTGCCAATGATGGTGCCCCATTACCCCTACAAAAGGCACAATGGCTTTCTGTCCTGGCACCTTTTCCCAGGGAGGAATATTCATCGGTTTGGAATTCTGGTCTGAGAATCGGCACTTTCCTGGACCCGCAAGTGGAACGCACCATCGAGCTTTGCGTCCAGGGAAAAGGTGGCAGTCTTGGGCTCTCAGGTGCCAATGATGGGGCCCCATTACCTTTACAAAAAGCACAATGGCTTTCTGTCCTGGCACCTTTTCCCTGGGAGGAGTCTTCATTGGTCTGGAATTCTGGGCTGTAAAATGGCACTTTTTAGGACCAGCACGTGGCACGCACTGTCGTGCTTTGCGCACATGGAAAAGGAGGCAACCTCTGGCTCTCAGATGCCAATGACGGGCCCCCATTAACACTAGAAATGGAACAATCACTTTCTGTTCTGGGAGCCCTTTCCCTGGGAGGAGTCGTCAGCCGTCTGGAATCCTGGGCTCAACAAAGCACTTTCTCTGACCTGCACGTGGCAGGCACCATCTAGCTTTGCGCCCATGGAAAAGGTGGCAGCCTTGGGCTCTCAGGTGCCAATGATGGGTCCCCGTTAACACTAGAAAAATAACACTTGCTTTCTGTCCTGGCACCTTTTCCCTGGGAGGAATCTTCGCCCGTCTGGAAATCTGGGTTCAAAAATGGCACTGCCCCAAACCCGCACAAGGTACACACCGTCGAGCTTTGCGCCCAGGGAAAAGGGGGCAGCCTTGGGCTCTCAGGTGCCAATGATGGTGCCCCATTACCCCTACAAAAGGCACAATGGCTTTCTGTCCTGGCACCTTTTCCCAGGGAGGAATCTTCATCGGTTTGGAATTCTGGTCTGAGAATCGGCACTTTCCTGGGGCCGCAAGTGGAACGCACCATCGAGCTTTGCGTCCAGGGAAAAGGTGACAGTCTTGGGCTCTCAGGTGCCAATGATGGGGCCCCATTACCTTTACAAAAAGCACAATGGCTTTCTGTCTTGGCACCTTTTCCCTGGAAGGAGTCTTCATTGGTCTGGAATTCTGGGCTGTAAAATGGCACTTTCTGGGACCAGCACGTGGCACGCACTGTCGAGCTTTGTGCCCAGGGAGAAGGAGTCAACCTCTGGCTCTCAGATGCCAATGACGGGCCCCCATTAACCCTAGAAATGGAACAATCGCTTTCTGTCCTGGGAGCCTCTTCCCTGTGAGGAGTCTTCATCCGTCTGGAATTGAGGGCTGAAAAACGGCACTTTCCCGGACAAGAAAGTGGTATGTGCCGTTGAAGTTTGCGCCCACGGAAAAGGTGGCAGCCTTGAACTCTCAGGTGCCAATGATGGGGCACCATTGACCCTAGAAAAGGACAATTCGATTTCTGACCTGGCACCTTTTCCCTGGGAGGTGTCTTCGTCCGTCTGGAATTCTGGGCTGAAAAATGGAACTTCCCCGGACCCGCAAGTGGCACGCGCTGTCGACATTTGCGCCCGGGCAAAAGGTGGCAGCCTTGGGCTCTCAGGTGCCAATGATGGGGCCCCGTTAACACTAGAAAAATAACACTTGCTTTCTGTCCTGGCACCTTTTCCCTGGGAGGAATCTTCGTCCGTCTGGAAATTTGGGTTCAAAAATGGCACTGCCCCAAACCCGCACAAGGTACACACCGTCGAGATTTGCGCCCAGGGAAAAGGGGACAGCCTTGGGCTCTCAGGTGCCAATGATGGTGCCCCATTACCCCTACAAAAGGCACAATGGCTTTCTGTCCTGGCACCTTTTCCCAGGGAGGAGTCTTCATCGGTTTGGAATTCTGGTCTGAGAATCGGCACTTTCCTGGACCCACAAGTGGAACGCACCATCGAGCTTTGCGTCCAGGGAAAAGGTGGCAGTCTTGGGCTCTCAGGTGCCAATGATGGGGCCCCATTACCTTTACAAAAAGCACAATGGCTTTCTGTCCTGGCACCTTTTCCCTGGGAGGAGTCTTCATTGGTCTGGAATTCTGGGCTGTAAAATGGCACTTTCTGGGACAAGCACGTGGCACGCACTGTCATGCTTTGCGCCCAGGGAAAAGGAGGCAACCTCTGGCTCTCAGATGCCAATGACGGGCCCCCATTAACACTAGAAATGGAACAATCGCTTTCTGTCCTGGGAGCCTTTTCCCTGGGAGGAGTCGTCATCCGTCTGGAATTCTGGGCTGAAAAATGGCACTTTCTCTGACCTGCACGTGGCAGGCACCATCTAGCTTTGGTCCCAGGGAAAAGGTGGCAGCCTTGGGCTCTCAGGTGCCAATGATGGGTCCCCGTTAACACTAGATAAATAACAATCGCTTTCTGTCCTGGCACCTTTTCCCTGGGAGGAATTTTCGTCCGTCTGGAATTCTGGACTGAAAAACGGCACTTCCCTGGACCTGCAAGTGGAACGCACTGTCGAGCTTTGTACCCAGGGAAAAGGTGGCAGCCTTGGGCTCTCAGGTGCCAATGATGGGGCCCCATTACCCCTAGAAAAAGAACAATCGCTTTCTGTCCTGGCACCTTTTCTCTGGGAGCAATCTTCATTGGTCTGGAGTTCTGGGCTGGAAACGGCTCTTTCCCTCACCCGCATGTGACACGCACGGTCGAGCTTTGCGCCCAGGAAAAAGGTGGCAGCCCTGGGCTCTCAGCTGCCAAATTTGGGGCCCCATTCACCCTAGAAAAAGCACAATCGCTTTCTGTCCTGGCACCTTTTCCCAGGGAGAAATCTTTGCTGGCCTGGAATTCTGGGATGAGAAACGGCACATTCCCGGACTTGCAAGTGGCACGCGACGTCGACATTTGTGCGCAGGGAAAAGGTGGCAGCCTTGGGCTCTCAGGTGCCAATGATGGGGCCCCATTACCCCTAGAAAAGGCACAATGGCTTTCTGTCCTGACACCTTTTCCCAGAGAGGAATCGACTTCCGTCTGGAATTCTGGGCTGAAAAGCGGCCCTTTCCCGGACCTGCACAGGGTATGCACCGTCGAGCTTTGCACCCAGGGAAAAGGTGGCAGCCTTGGGCTCTCAGGTGCCAATGATGGGGCCCAATTAGCATTACAAAATACACAATGCCTTTGTCTCCTGGTACCTTTTCCCTCCGAGGAATCTTCATAGGTCTGGAATTCTGGGCTGAAAAATGGCACTTTCCCGGACCCGCACGTGGAACGCTCCGTCGAGCTTTGCGCCCAGGCAAAAGGTGGCAGCCTTGGGCTCTCAGGTGTCAATTTTGGGGCCACATTAACTCTAGAAAAGGCACAATTGCTTTCTGTCCTGGCACCTTTTCCCTGGGAGAAATCTTCATCGGCCCCGAATTCTGGGATGAGAAACAGCACATTCCTGGACCCGCAAGTGGCACGCACCGTCGAGCTTTGCGCTCAGGGAAAAGGTTGCAGCCTTCGTCTCTCAGGTGCCAATGATGGGTCCCCATTACTCCTAGAAAAGGAGAAATCCATTCCTGTCCTCGCACCTTTTCCCAGGGAGGAATCTTCATCGGTCTGGAATTCTGGAATGAGAAACGGCAATTTCCTGGACCCTCACGTAGCACGCATGGTCGAGCTTTGCGCCCAGGGTATAGGAGGCAACCTTGGGCTCTCAGGTGCCAATGATGGGGTCCGATTAACCCTAGAAATGGAACAATCGCTTTCTGTCCTGGGAGCCTCTTCCCTGTGAGGAGTCTTCATCCGTCTGGAATTCAGGGCTGAAAAACGGCACTTTCCCTGACAAGAAAGTGGTACGTGCCGTTGATGTGTGCGCCCACGGAAAAGGTGGCAGCCTTGAACTCTCAGGTGCCAATGATGGGGCACCATTGACCCTAGAAAAGGACAAGTCGATTTCTGACCTGGCACCTTTTCCCTGGGAGGTGTCTTCGTCCGTCTGGAATACTGGGCTGAAAAATGGCACTTCCCCGGACCCGCAAGTGGCACGCGCCGTCAACATTTGCGCCCAGGCAAAAGGTGGCAGCCTTGGGCTCTCAGGTGCCAATGATGGGGCCCCGTTAACACTAGAAAAATAACACTTGCTTTCTGTCCTGGCACCTTTCCCCAGGGAGGAATCTTCGTCCGTCTGGAATTTTGGGTTCAAAAATGGCACTGCCCCAAACCCGCACAAGGTACACACCGTCGAGCTTTGCGCCCAGGGGAAAGGTGGCAGCCTTGGGCTCTCAGGTGCCAATGATGGTGCCCCATTACCCCTACAAAAGGCACAATGGCTTTCTGTCCTGGCACCTTTTCCCAGGGAGGAATCTTCATCGGTTTGGAATTCTGGTCTGAGAATCGGCACTTTCCTGGACCCGCAAGTGGAACGCACCATCGAGCTTTGCGTCCAGGGAAAAGGTGGCAGTCTTGGGCTCTCAGGTGCCAATGATGGGGCCCCATTACCTTTACAAAAAGCACAATGGCTTTCTGTCCTGGCACCTTTTCCCTGGGAGGAGTCTTCATTGGTCTGGAATTCTGGGCTGTAAAATGGCACTTTCTGGGACAAGCACGTGGCACGCACTGTCATGCTTTGCGCCCAGGGAAAAGGAGGCAACCTCTGGCTCTCAGATGCCAATGACGGGCCCCCATTAACACTAGAAATGGAACAATCGCTTTCTGTCCTGGGAGCCTTTTCCCTGGGAGGAGTCGTCATCCGTCTGGAATTCTGGGCTGAAAAATGGCACTTTCTCTGACCTGCACGTGGCAGGCACCATCTAGCTTTGGTCCCAGGGAAAAGGTGGCAGCCTTGGGCTCTCAGGTGCCAATGATGGGTCCCCGTTAACACTAGATAAATAACAATCGCTTTCTGTCCTGGCACCTTTTCCCTGGGAGGAATTTTCGTCCATCTGGAATTCTGGACTGAAAAACGGCACTTCCCTGGACCTGCAAGTGGAACGCACTGTCGAGCTTTGTGCCCAGGCAAAAGGTGGCAGCCTTGGGCTCTCAGGTGCCAATGATGGGGCCCCATTACCCCTAGAAAAAGAACAATCGCTTTCTGTCCTGGCACCTTTTCCCTGGGAGGAATCTTCATTGGTCTGGAATTCTGGGCTGAAAACGGCTCTTTCCCTCACCCGCATGTGGCACGCACCGTCGAGCCTTGCGCCCACGGAAAAGGTGGCAGCCCTGGGCTCTCAGCTGCCAATTTTGGGGCCCCATTAACCCTAGAAAAGGCACAATCGCTTTCTGTCCTGGCACTTTTTCCCAGGGAGATATCTTCGCTGGCCTGGAAGTCTGGGATGAGAAACGGCACATTCCCGGACTTGCAAGTGGCATGCGCCGTCGACATTTGCGCTCAGGGAAAAGGTGGCAGCCCTGGGATCTCAGGTGCCAAAGATGGGGCCCCATTACCACTAGAAAAGGCACAATGGCTTTCTGTCCTGACGCCTTTTCCCAGAGAGGAATTGACTTCCGTCTGGAATTCTGGGCTGAAAAACGGCCCTTTCCCGGACCCGCACAGGGTATGCACCGTCGAGCTTTGCGCCCAGGGTATAGGAGGCAACTTTGGGCTCTCAGGTGCATATAAAGGAGCCCCATTAACCCTAGAAATGGAACAATCGCTTTCTGTCCTGGGAGCCTCTTCCCTGTGAGGAGTCTTCATCCGTCTGGAATTCAGGGCTGAAAAACGGCACTTTCCCTGACAAGAAAGTGGTACGTGCCGTTGATGTGTGCGCCCACGGAAAAGGTGGCAGCCTTGAACTCTCAGGTGCCAATGATGGGGCACCATTGACCCTAGAAAAGGACAAGTCGATTTCTGACCTGGCACCTTTTCCCTGGGAGGTGTCTTCGTCCATCTGGAATTCTGGGCTGAAAAATGGCACTTCCCCGGACCCGCAAGTGGCACGCGCCGTCGACATTTGCGCCCAGGCAAAAGGTGGCAGCCTTGGGCTCTCAGGTGCCAATGATGGGTCCCCGTTAACACTAGAAAAATAACACTTGCTTTCTGTCCTGGCACCTTTTCCCTGGGAGGAATCTTCGCCCGTCTGGAAATCTGGGTTCAAAAATGGCACTGCCCCAAACCCGCACAAGGTACACACCGTCGAGCTTTGCGCCCAGGGAAAAGGGGGCAGCCTTGGGCTCTCAGGTGCCAATGATGGTGCCCCATTACCCCTACAAAAGGCACAATGGCTTTCTGTCCTGGCACCTTTTCCCAGGGAGGAATCTTCATCGGTTTGGAATTCTGGTCTGAGAATCGGCACTTTCCTGGGGCCGCAAGTGGAACGCACCATCGAGCTTTGCGTCCAGGGAAAAGGTGACAGTCTTGGGCTCTCAGGTGCCAATGATGGGGCCCCATTACCTTTACAAAAAGCACAATGGCTTTCTGTCTTGGCACCTTTTCCCTGGAAGGAGTCTTCATTGGTCTGGAATTCTGGGCTGTAAAATGGCACTTTCTGGGACCAGCACGTGGCACGCACTGTCGAGCTTTGTGCCCAGGGAGAAGGAGTCAACCTCTGGCTCTCAGATGCCAATGACGGGCCCCCATTAACCCTAGAAATGGAACAATCGCTTTCTGTCCTGGGAGCCTCTTCCCTGTGAGGAGTCTTCATCCGTCTGGAATTGAGGGCTGAAAAACGGCACTTTCCTGGACAAGAAAGTGGTATGTGCCGTTGATGTTTGCGCCCACGGAAAAGGTGGCAGCCTTGAACTCTCAGGTGCCAATGATGGGGCACCATTGACCCTAGAAAAGGACAATTCGATTTCTGACCTGGCACCTTTTCCCTGGGAGGTGTCTTCGTCCGTCTGGAATTCTGGGCTGAAAAATGGAACTTCCCCGGACCCGCAAGTGGCACGCGCTGTCGACATTTGCGCCCGGGCAAAAGGTGGCAGCCTTGGGCTCTCAGGTGCCAATGATGGGGCCCCGTTAACAGTAGAAAAATAACACTTGCTTTCTGTCCTGGCACCTTTTCCCTGGGAGGAATCTTCGTCCGTCTGGAAATTTGGGTTCAAAAATGGCACTGCCCCAAACCCGCACAAGGTACACACCGTCGAGATTTGCGCCCAGGGAAAAGGGGACAGCCTTGGGCTCTCAGGTGCCAATGATGATGCCACATTACCCCTACAAAAGGCACAATGGCTTTCTGTCCTGGCACCTTTTCCCAGGGAGGAGTCTTCATCGGTTTGGAATTCTGGTCTGAGAATCGGCACTTTCCTGGACCCGCAAGTGGAACGCACCATCGAGCTTTGCGTCCAGGGAAAAGGTGGCAGTCTTGGGCTCTCAGGTGCCAATGATGGGGCCCCATTACCTTTACAAAAAGCACAATGGCTTTCTGTCCTGGCACCTTTTCCCTGGGAGGAGTCTTCATTGGTCTGGAATTCTGGGCTGTAAAATGGCACTTTCTGGGACAAGCACGTGGCACGCACTGTCATGCTTTGCGCCCAGGGAAAAGGAGGCAACCTCTGGCTCTCAGATGCCAATGACGGGCCCCCATTAACACTAGAAATGGAACAATCGCTTTCTGTCCTGGGAGCCTTTTCCCTGGGAGGAGTCGTCATCCGTCTGGAATTCTGGGCTGAAAAATGGCACTTTCTCTGACCTGCACGTGGCAGGCACCATCTAGCTTTGGTCCCAGGGAAAAGGTGGCAGCCTTGGGCTCTCAGGTGCCAATGATGGGTCCCCGTTAACACTAGATAAATAACAATCGCTTTCTGTCCTGGCACCTTTTCCCTGGGAGGAATTTTCGTCCGTCTGGAATTCTGGACTGAAAAACGGCACTTCCCTGGACCTGCAAGTGGAACGCACTGTCGAGCTTTGTACCCAGGGAAAAGGTGGCAGCCTTGGGCTCTCAGGTGCCAATGATGGGGCCCCATTACCCCTAGAAAAAGAACAATCGCTTTCTGTCCTGGCACCTTTTCTCTGGGAGCAATCTTCATTGGTCTGGAGTTCTGGGCTGGAAACGGCTCTTTCCCTCACCCGCATGTGGCACGCACGGTCGAGCTTTGCGCCCAGGAAAAAGGTGGCAGCCCTGGGCTCTCAGCTGCCAAATTTGGGGCCCCATTCACCCTAGAAAAAGCACAATCGCTTTCTGTCCTGGCACCTTTTCCCAGGGAGAAATCTTTGCTGGCCTGGAATTCTGGGATGAGAAACGGCACATTCCCGGACTTGCAAGTGGCACGCGACGTCGACATTTGTGCGCAGGGAAAAGGTGGCAGCCTTGGGCTCTCAGGTGCCAATGATGGGGCCCCATTACCCCTAGAAAAGGCACAATGGCTTTCTGTCCTGACACCTTTTCCCAGAGAGGAATCGACTTCCGTCTGGAATTCTGGGCTGAAAAGCGGCCCTTTCCCGGACCTGCACAGGGTATGCACCGTCGAGCTTTGCACCCAGGGAAAAGGTGGCAGCCTTGGGCTCTCAGGTGCCAATGATGGGGCCCAATTAGCATTACAAAATACACAATGGCTTTGTCTCCTGGTACCTTTTCCCTCCGAGGAATCTTCATAGGTCTGGAATTCTGGGCTGAAAAATGGCACTTTCCCGGACCCGCACGTGGAACGCTCCGTCGAGCTTTGCGCCCAGGCAAAAGGTGGCAGCCTTGGGCTCTCAGGTGTCAATTTTGGGGCCACATTAACTCTAGAAAAGGCACAATTGCTTTCTGTCCTGGCACCTTTTCCCTGGGAGAAATCTTCATCGGCCCCGAATTCTGGGATGAGAAACAGCACATTCCTGGACCCGCAAGTGGCACGCACCGTCGAGCTTTGCGCTCAGGGAAAAGGTTGCAGCCTTCGTCTCTCAGGTGCCAATGATGGGTCCCCATTACTCCTAGAAAAGGAGAAATCCATTCCTGTCCTCGCACCTTTTCCCAGGGAGGAATCTTCATCGGTCTGGAATTCTGGAATGAGAAACGGCAATTTCCTGGACCCTCACGTAGCACGCATGGTCGAGCTTTGCGCCCAGGGTATAGGAGGCAACCTTGGGCTCTCAGGTGCCAATGATGGGGTCCGATTAACCCTAGAAATGGAACAATCGCTTTCTGTCCTGGGAGCCTCTTCCCTGTGAGGAGTCTTCATCCGTCTGGAATTCAGGGCTGAAAAACGGCACTTTCCCTGACAAGAAAGTGGTACGTGCCGTTGATGTGTGCGCCCACGGAAAAGGTGGCAGCCTTGAACTCTCAGGTGCCAATGATGGGGCACCATTGACCCTAGAAAAGGACAAGTCGATTTCTGACCTGGCACCTTTTCCCTGGGAGGTGTCTTCGTCCGTCTGGAATACTGGGCTGAAAAATGGCACTTCCCCGGACCCGCAAGTGGCACGCGCCGTCGACATTTGCGCCCAGGCAAAAGGTGGCAGCCTTGGGCTCTCAGGTGCCAATGATGGGGCCCCGTTAACACTAGAAAAATAACACTTGCTTTCTGTCCTGGCACCTTTCCCCAGGGAGGAATCTTCGTCCGTCTGGAATTTTGGGTTCAAAAATGGCACTGCCCCAAACCCGCACAAGGTACACACCGTCGAGCTTTGCGCCCAGGGGAAAGGTGGCAGCCTTGGGCTCTCAGGTGCCAATGATGGTGCCCCATTACCCCTACAAAAGGCACAATGGCTTTCTGTCCTGGCACCTTTTCCCAGGGAGGAATCTTCATCGGTTTGGAATTCTGGTCTGAGAATCGGCACTTTCCTGGACCCGCAAGTGGAACGCACCATCGAGCTTTGCGTCCAGGGAAAAGGTGGCAGTCTTGGGCTCTCAGGTGCCAATGATGGGGCCCCATTACCTTTACAAAAAGCACAATGGCTTTCTGTCCTGGCACCTTTTCCCTGGGAGGAGTCTTCATTGGTCTGGAATTCTGGGCTGTAAAATGGCACTTTCTGGGACAAGCACGTGGCACGCACTGTCATGCTTTGCGCCCAGGGAAAAGGAGGCAACCTCTGGCTCTCAGATGCCAATGACGGGCCCCCATTAACACTAGAAATGGAACAATCGCTTTCTGTCCTGGGAGCCTTTTCCCTGGGAGGAGTCGTCATCCGTCTGGAATTCTGGGCTGAAAAATGGCACTTTCTCTGACCTGCACGTGGCAGGCACCATCTAGCTTTGGTCCCAGGGAAAAGGTGGCAGCCTTGGGCTCTCAGGTGCCAATGATGGGTCCCCGTTAACACTAGATAAATAACAATCGCTTTCTGTCCTGGCACCTTTTCCCTGGGAGGAATTTTCGTCCATCTGGAATTCTGGACTGAAAAACGGCACTTCCCTGGACCTGCAAGTGGAACGCACTGTCGAGCTTTGTGCCCAGGCAAAAGGTGGCAGCCTTGGGCTCTCAGGTGCCAATGATGGGGCCCCATTACCCCTAGAAAAAGAACAATCGCTTTCTGTCCTGGCACCTTTTCCCTGGGAGGAATCTTCATTGGTCTGGAATTCTGGGCTGAAAACGGCTCTTTCCCTCACCCGCATGTGGCACGCACCGTCGAGCCTTGCGCCCACGGAAAAGGTGGCAGCCCTGGGCTCTCAGCTGCCAATTTTGGGGCCCCATTAACCCTAGAAAAGGCACAATCGCTTTCTGTCCTGGCACTTTTTCCCAGGGAGATATCTTCGCTGGCCGGGAAGTCTGGGATGAGAAACGGCACATTCCCGGACTTGCAAGTGGCATGCGCCGTCGACATTTGCGCTCAGGGAAAAGGTGGCAGCCCTGGGATCTCAGGTGCCAAAGATGGGGCCCCATTACCACTAGAAAAGGCACAATGGCTTTCTGTCCTGACGCCTTTTCCCAGAGAGGAATTGACTTCCGTCTGGAATTCTGGGCTGAAAACGGCCCTTTCCCGGACCCGCACAGGGTATGCACCGTCGAGCTTTGCGCCCAGGGTATAGGAGGCAACCTTGGGCTCTCAGGTGCATATAAAGGAGCCCCATTAACCCTAGAAATGGAACAATCGCTTTCTGTCCTGGGAGCCTCTTCCCTGTGAGGAGTCTTCATCCGTCTGGAATTCAGGGCTGAAAAACGGCACTTTCCCTGACAAGAAAGTGGTACGTGCCGTTGATGTGTGCGCCCACGGAAAAGGTGGCAGCCTTGAACTCTCAGGTGCCAATGATGGGGCACCATTGACCCTAGAAAAGGACAAGTCGATTTCTGACCTGGCACCTTTTCCCTGGGAGGTGTCTTCGTCCATCTGGAATTCTGGGCTGAAAAATGGCACTTCCCCGGACCCGCAAGTGGCACGCGCCGTCGACATTTGCGCCCAGGCAAAAGGTGGCAGCCTTGGGCTCTCAGGTGCCAATGATGGGGCCCCGTTAACACTAGAAAAATAACACTTGCTTTCTGTCCTGGCACCTTTTCCCAGGGAGGAATCTTCGTCCGTCTGGAATTTTGGGTTCAAAAATGGCACTGCCCCAAACCCGCACAAGGTACACACCGTCGAGCTTTGCGCCCAGGGAAAAGGGGGCAGCCTTGGGCTCTCAGGTGCCAATGATGGTGCCCCATTACCCCTACAAAAGGCACAATGGCTTTCTGTCCTGGCACCTTTTCCCAGGGAGGAATCTTCTTCGGTTTGGAATTCTGGTCTGAGAATCGGCACTTTCCTGGGGCCGCAAGTGGAACGCACCATCGAGCTTTGCGTCCAGGGAAAAGGTGGCAGTCTTGGGCTCTCAGGTGCCAATGATGGGGCCCCATTACCTTTACAAAAAGCACAATGGCTTTCTGTCCTGACACCTTTTCCCTGGGAGGAGTCTTCATTGGTCTGGAATCCTGGGCTCTAAAATGGCACTTTCTGGGACAAGCACGTGGCACGCACTGTCATGCTTTGCGCCCAGGGAAAAGGAGGCAACCTCTGGCTCTCAGATGCCAATGACGGGCCCCCATTAACACTAGAAATGGAACAATCGCTTTCTGTCCTGGGAGCCTTTTCCCTGGGAGGAGTCGTCATCCGTCTGGAATTCTGGGCTGAAAAATGGCACTTTCTCTGACCTGCACGTGGCAGGCACCATCTAGCTTTGGTCCCAGGGAAAAGGTGGCAGCCTTGGGCTCTCAGGTGCCAATGATGGGTCCCCGTTAACACTAGATAAATAACAATCGCTTTCTGTCCTGGCACCTTTTCCCTGGGAGGAATTTTCGTCCGTCTGGAATTCTGGACTGAAAAACGGCACTTCCCTGGACCTGCAAGTGGAACGCACTGTCGAGCTTTGTACCCAGGGAAAAGGTGGCAGCCTTGGGCTCTCAGGTGCCAATGATGGGGCCCCATTACCCCTAGAAAAAGAACAATCGCTTTCTGTCCTGGCACCTTTTCTCTGGGAGCAATCTTCATTGGTCTGGAGTTCTGGGCTGGAAACGGCTCTTTCCCTTACCCGCATGTGGCACGCACGGTCGAGCTTTGCGCCCAGGAAAAAGGTGGCAGCCCTGGACTCTCAGCTGCCAATTTTGGGGCCCCATTCACCCTAGAAAAAGCACAATCGCTTTCTGTCCTGGCACCTTTTCCCAGGGAGAAATCTTTGCTGGCCTGGAATTCTGGGATGAGAAACGGCACATTCCCGGACTTGCAAGTGGCACGCGACGTCGACATTTGTGCGCAGGGAAAAGGTGGCAGCCTTGGGCTCTCAGGTGCCAAAGATGGGGCCCCATTACCCCTAGAAAAGGCACAATGGCTTTCTGTCCTGACACCTTTTCCCAGAGAGGAATCGACTTCCGTCTGGAATTCTGGGCTGAAAAGCGGCCCTTTCCCGGACCTGCACAGGGTATGCACCGTCGAGCTTTGCACCCAGGGAAAAGGTGGCAGCCTTGGGCTCTCAGGTGCCAATGATGGGGCCCAATTAGCATTACAAAATACACAATGGCTTTGTCTCCTGGTACCTTTTCCCTCCGAGGAATCTTCATAGGTCTGGAATTCTGGGCTGAAAAATGGCACTTTCCCGGACCCGCACGTGGAACGCTCCGTCGAGCTTTGCGCCCAGGCAAAAGGTGGCAGCCTTGGGCTCTCAGGTGTCAATTTTGGGGCCACATTAACTCTAGAAAAGGCACAATTGCTTTCTGTCCTGGCACCTTTTCCCTGGGAGAAATCTTCATCGGCCCCGAATTCTGGGATGAGAAACAGCACATTCCTGGACCCGCAAGTGGCACGCACCGTCGAGCTTTGCGCTCAGGGAAAAGGTTGCAGCCTTCGTCTCTCAGGTGCCAATGATGGGTCCCCATTACTCCTAGAAAAGGAGAAATCCATTCCTGTCCTCGCACCTTTTCCCAGGGAGGAATCTTCATCGGTCTGGAATTCTGGAATGAGAAACGGCAATTTCCTGGACCCTCACGTAGCACGCATGGTCGAGCTTTGCGCCCAGGGTATAGGAGGCAACCTTGGGCTCTCAGGTGCCAATGATGGGGTCCGATTAACCCTAGAAATGGAACAATCGCTTTCTGTCCTGGGAGCCTCTTCCCTGTGAGGAGTCTTCATCCGTCTGGAATTCAGGGCTGAAAAACGGCACTTTCCCTGACAAGAAAGTGGTACGTGCCGTTGATGTGTGCGCCCACGGAAAAGGTGGCAGCCTTGAACTCTCAGGTGCCAATGATGGGGCACCATTGACCCTAGAAAAGGACAAGTCGATTTCTGACCTGGCACCTTTTCCCTGGGAGGTGTCTTCGTCCGTCTGGAATACTGGGCTGAAAAATGGCACTTCCCCGGACCCGCAAGTGGCACGCGCCGTCGACATTTGCGCCCAGGCAAAAGGTGGCAGCCTTGGGCTCTCAGGTGCCAATGATGGGGCCCCGTTAACACTAGAAAAATAACACTTGCTTTCTGTCCTGGCACCTTTCCCCAGGGAGGAATCTTCGTCCGTCTGGAATTTTGGGTTCAAAAATGGCACTGCCCCAAACCCGCACAAGGTACACACCGTCGAGCTTTGCGCCCAGGGAAAAGGTGGCAGCCTTGGGCTCTCAGCTGCCAATGATGGTGCCCCATTACCCCTACAAAAGGCACAATGGCTTTCTGTCCTGGCACCTTTTCCCAGGGAGGAATCTTCATCGGTTTGGAATTCTGGTCTGAGAATCGGCACTTTCCTGAACCCGCAAGTGGAACGCACCATCGAGCTTTGCGTCCAGGGAAAAGGTGGCAGTCTTGGGCTCTCAGGTGCCAATGATGGGGCCCCATTACCTTTACAAAAAGCACAATGGCTTTCTGTCCTGGCACCTTTTCCCTGGGAGGAGTCTTCATTGGTCTGGAATTCTGGGCTGTAAAATGACACTTTCTGGGACAAGCACGTGGCACGCACTGTCATGCTTTGCGCCCAGGGAAAAGGAGGCAACCTCTGGCTCTCAGATGCCAATGACGGGCCCCCATTAACACTAGAAATGGAACAATCGCTTTCTGTCCTGGGAGCCTTTTCCCTGGGAGGAGTCGTCATCCGTCTGGAATTCTGGGCTGAAAAATGGCACTTTCTCTGACCTGCACGTGGCAGGCACCATCTAGCTTTGGTCCCAGGGAAAAGGTGGCAGCCTTGGGCTCTCAGGTGCCAATGATGGGTCCCCGTTAACACTAGATAAATAACAATCGCTTTCTGTCCTGGCACCTTTTCCCTGGGAGGAATTTTCGTCCATCTGGAATTCTGGACTGAAAAACGGCACTTCCCTGGACCTGCAAGTGGAACGCACTGTCGAGCTTTGTGCCCAGGCAAAAGGTGGCAGCCTTGGGCTCTCAGGTGCCAATGATGGGGCCCCATTACCCCTAGAAAAAGAACAATCGCTTTCTGTCCTGGCACCTTTTCCCTGGGAGGAATCTTCATTGGTCTGGAATTCTGGGCTGAAAACGGCTCTTTCCCTCACCCGCATGTGGCACGCACCGTCGAGCCTTGCGCCCACGGAAAAGGTGGCAGCCCTGGGCTCTCAGCTGCCAATTTTGGGGCCCCATTAACCCTAGAAAAGGCACAATCGCTTTCTGTCCTGGCACTTTTTCCCAGGGAGATATCTTCGCTGGCCTGGAAGTCTGGGATGAGAAACGGCACATTCCCGGACTTGCAAGTGGCACGCGACGTCGACATTTGCGCTCAGGGAAAAGGTGGCAGCCTTGGGATCTCAGGTGCCAAAGATGGGGCCCCATTACCACTAGAAAAGGCACAATGGCTTTCTGTCCTGACACCTTTTCCCAGAGAGGAATTGACTTCCGTCTGGAATTCTGGGCTGAAAAACGGCCCTTTCCCGGACCCGCACAGGGTATGCACCGTCGAGCTTTGCGCCCAGGGTATAGGAGGCAACCTTGGGCTCTCAGGTGCATATAAAGGAGCCCCATTAACCCTAGAAATGGAACAATCGCTTTCTGTCCTGGGAGCCTCTTCCCTGTGAGGAGTCTTCATCCGTCTGGAATTCAGGGCTGAAAAACGGCACTTTCCCTGACAAGAAAGTGGTACGTGCCGTTGATGTGTGCGCCCACGGAAAAGGTGGCAGCCTTGAACTCTCAGGTGCCAATGATGGGGCACCATTGACCCTAGAAAAGGACAAGTCGATTTCTGACCTGGCACCTTTTCCCTGGGAGGTGTCTTCGTCCATCTGGAATTCTGGGCTGAAAAATGGCACTTCCCCGGACCCGCAAGTGGCACGCGCCGTCGACATTTGCGCCCAGGCAAAAGGTGGCAGCCTTGGGCTCTCAGGTGCCAATGATGGGGCCCCGTTAACACTAGAAAAATAACACTTGCTTTCTGTCCTGGCACCTTTTCCCAGGGAGGAATCTTCGTCCGTCTGGAATTTTGGGTTCAAAAATGGCACTGCCCCAAACCCGCACAAGGTACACACCGTCGAGATTTGCGCCCAGGGAAAAGGGGACAGCCTTGGGCTCTCAGGTGCCAATGATGATGCCCCATTACCCCTACAAAAGGCACAATGGCTTTCTGTCCTGGCACCTTTTCCCAGGGAGGAGTCTTCATCGGTTTGGAATTCTGGTCTGAGAATCGGCACTTTCCTGGACCCGCAAGTGGAACGCACCATCGAGCTTTGCGTCCAGGGAAAAGGTGGCAGTCTTGGGCTCTCAGGTGCCAATGATGGGGCCCCATTACCTTTACAAAAAGCACAATGGCTTTCTGTCCTGGCACCTTTTCCCTGGGAGGAGTCTTCATTGGTCTGGAATTCTGGGCTGTAAAATGGCACTTTCTGGGACCAGCACGTGGCACGCACTGTCATGCTTTGCGCCCAGGGAAAAGGAGGCAACCTCTGGCTCTCAGATGCCAATGACGGGCCCCCATTAACACTAGAAATGGAACAATCGCTTTCTGTCCTGGGAGCCTTTTCCCTGGGAGGAGTCGTCATCCGTCTGGAATTCTGGGCTGAAAAATGGCACTTTCTCTGACCTGCACGTGGCAGGCACCATCTAGCTTTGGTCCCAGGGAAAAGGTGGCAGCCTTGGGCTCTCAGGTGCCAATGATGGGTCCCCGTTAACACTAGATAAATAACAATCGCTTTCTGTCCTGGCACCTTTTCCCTGGGAGGAATTTTCGTCCGTCTGGAATTCTGGACTGAAAAACGGCACTTCCCTGGACCTGCAAGTGGAACGCACTGTCGAGCTTTGTACCCAGGGAAAAGGTGGCAGCCTTGGGCTCTCAGGTGCCAATGATGGGGCCCCATTACCCCTAGAAAAAGAACAATCGCTTTCTGTCCTGGCACCTTTTCTCTGGGAGCAATCTTCATTGGTCTGGAGTTCTGGGCTGGAAACGGCTCTTTCCCTTACCCGCATGTGGCACGCACGGTCGAGCTTTGCGCCCAGGAAAAAGGTGGCAGCCCTGGGCTCTCAGCTGCCAAATTTGGGGCCCCATTCACCCTAGAAAAAGCACAATCGCTTTCTGTCCTGGCACCTTTTCCCAGGGAGAAATCTTTGCTGGCCTGGAATTCTGGGATGAGAAACGGCACATTCCCGGACTTGCAAGTGGCACGCGACGTCGACATTTGTGCGCAGGGAAAAGGTGGCAGCCTTGGGCTCTCAGGTGCCAAAGATGGGGCCCCATTACCCCTAGAAAAGGCACAATGGCTTTCTGTCCTGACACCTTTTCCCAGAGAGGAATCGACTTCCGTCTGGAATTCTGGGCTGAAAAGCGGCCCTTTCCCGGACCTGCACAGGGTATGCACCGTCGAGCTTTGCACCCAGGGAAAAGGTGGCAGCCTTGGGCTCTCAGGTGCCAATGATGGGGCCCAATTAGCATTACAAAATACACAATGGCTTTGTCTCCTGGTACCTTTTCCCTCCGAGGAATCTTCATAGGTCTGGAATTCTGGGCTGAAAAATGGCACTTTCCCGGACCCGCACGTGGAACGCTCCGTCGAGCTTTGCGCCCAGGCAAAAGGTGGCAGCCTTGGGCTCTCAGGTGTCAATTTTGGGGCCACATTAACTCTAGAAAAGGCACAATTGCTTTCTGTCCTGGCACCTTTTCCCTGGGAGAAATCTTCATCGGCCCCGAATTCTGGGATGAGAAACAGCACATTCCTGGACCCGCAAGTGGCACGCACCGTCGAGCTTTGCGCTCAGGGAAAAGGTTGCAGCCTTCGTCTCTCAGGTGCCAATGATGGGTCCCCATTACTCCTAGAAAAGGAGAAATCCATTCCTGTCCTCGCACCTTTTCCCAGGGAGGAATCTTCATCGGTCTGGAATTCTGGAATGAGAAACGGCAATTTCCTGGACCCTCACGTAGCACGCATGGTCGAGCTTTGCGCCCAGGGTATAGGAGGCAACCTTGGGCTCTCAGGTGCCAATGATGGGGTCCGATTAACCCTAGAAATGGAACAATCGCTTTCTGTCCTGGGAGCCTCTTCCCTGTGAGGAGTCTTCATCCGTCTGGAATTGAGGGCTGAAAAACGGCAATTTCCTGGACAAGAAAGTGGGACGCGCCGTTGATGTTTGCGCCCACGGAAAAGGTGGCAGCCTTGAACTCTCAGGTGCCAATGATGGGGCACCATTGACCCTAGAAAAGGACAATTCGATTTCTGACCTGGCACCTTTTCCCTGGGAGGTGTCTTCATCCGACTGGAATTCTGGGCTGAAAAATGGCACTTCCCCGGACCCGCAAGTGGCACGCGCCGTCGACATTTGCGCCCAGGCAAAAGGTGGCAGGCTTGGGCTCTCAGGTGCCAAGGATGGGGCCCCGTTAACACTAGAAAAATAACACTTGCTTTCTGTCCTGGCACCTTTTCCCAGGGAGGAATCTTCGTCCGTCTGGAAATCTGGGTTCAAAAATGGCACTGCCCCAAACCCGCACAAGGTACACACCGTCGAGCTTTGCGCCCAGGGAAAAGGGGGCAGCCTTGGGCTCTCAGGTGCCAATGATGGTGCCCCATTACCCCTACAAAAGGCACAATGGCTTTCTGTCCTGGCACCTTTTCCCAGGGAGGAATCTTCAGCAGTTTGGAATTCTGGTCTGAGAATCGGCACTTTCCTGGACCCGCAAGTGGAACGCACCATCGAGCTTTGCGTCCAGGGAAAAGGTGGCAGTCTTGGGCTCTCAGGTGCCAATGATGGGGCCCCATTACCTTTACAAAAAGCACAATGGCTTTCTGTCCTTACACCTTTTCCCTGGGAGGAGTCTTCATTGGTCTGGAATTCTGGGCTGTAAAATGGCACTTTCTGGGACCAGCACGTGGCACGCACTGTCATGCTTTGCGCCCAGGGAAAAGGAGGCAACCTCTGGCTCTCAGATGCCAATGACGGGCCCCCATTAACACTAGAAATGGAACAATCGCTTTCTGTCCTGGGAGCCTTTTCCCTGGAAGGAGTCGTCATCCGCCTGGAATGCTGGGCTGAACAAAGGTCTTTCTCTGACCTGCACGTGGCAGGCACCATCTAGCTTTGTGCCCAGGGAAAAGGTGGCAGCCTTGGGCTCTCAGGTGCCAATGATGGGTCCCCGTTAACACTAGATAAATAACACTTGCTTTCTCTCCTGGCACCTTTTCCCTGGGAGGAATTTTCGTCCGTCTGGAATTCTGGGCTGAAAAACGGCACTTCCCCGGACCTGCAAGTGGAACGCACCGTCGAGCTTTGTGCCCAGGCAAAAGGTGGCAGCCTTGGGCTCTCAGGTGCCAATGACGGGCCCCATTACCCCTAGAAATAGAACAATCGTTTTCTGTCCTGGCACCTTTTCCCTGGGCGGAATCTTCATTGGTCTGGAATTCTGGGCTGAAAACGGCTCTTTCCCTTACCCGCATGCGGCACGCACCGTCGAGCTTTGCGCCCAGGGAAAAGGTGGCAGCCCTGGGCTCTCAGCTGCCAATTTTGGGGCCCCATTAACCCTAGAAAAAGCACAATGGCTTTCTGTCCTGGCACCTTTTCCCAGGGAGAAATCTTTGCTGGCCTGGAATTCTGGGATGAGAAACGGCACATTCCCGGACTTGCAAGTGGCACGCGCCGTCGACATTTGCGCCCAGGGAAAAGGTGGCAGCCTTGGGCTCTCAGGTGCCAAAGATGGGGCCCCATTACCCCTAGAAAAGGCACAATGGCTTTCTGTCCTGACACCTTTTCCCAGAGAGGAATCGACTTCCGTCTGAAATTCTGGGCTGATAAACGGCCCTTTCCCGGACCGCACAGGGTGTGCACCGTCGAGCTTTGCACCTAGGGAAAAGGTGGCAGCCTTGGGCTCTCAGGTGCCAATGATGGGGTCCAATTAGCATTACAAATACACAATGACTTTGTCTCCTGGTACATATTCCTTCTGAGGAATCTTCATTGGTCTGGAATTCTGGGCTGAAAAATGGCACTTTCCCGGACCCGCACGTGGAACGCTCCGTCGAGCTTTGCGCCCAGGCAAAAGGTGGCAGCCTTGGGCTCTCAGGTGTCAATTTTGGGGCCACATTAATTTTAGAAAAGGCACAATTGCTTTCTGCCCTGGCACCTTTTCCCTGGGAGAAATCTTCATCGGCCCCGAATTCTGGGATGAGAAACAGCACATTCCTGGACCCGCAAGTGGCACGCACCGTCGAGCTTTGCGCTCAGGGAAAAGGTTGCAGCCTTCGTCTCTCAGGTGCCAATGATGGGTCCCCATTACTCCTAGAAAAGGAGAAATCCATTCCTGTCCTCGCACCTTTTCCCAGGGAGGAATCTTCATCGGTCTGGAATTCTGGAATGAGAAACGGCAATTTCCCGGACCCTCACGTAGCACGCATGGTCGAGCTTTGCGCCCAGGGTATAGGAGGCAACCTTGGGCTCTCAGGTGCCAATGATGGGGTCCGATTAACCCTAGAAATGGAACAATCGCTTTCTGTCCTGGGAGCCTCTTCCCTGTGAGGAGTCTTCATCCGTCTGGAATTGAGGGTTTAAAAACGGCACTTTCCTGGACAAGAAAGTGGGACGCGCCGTTGATGTTTGCGCCCACGGAAAAGGTGGCAGCCTTGAACTCTCAGGTGCCAATGATGGGGCACCATTGATCCTAGAAAAGGACAATTCGATTTCTGACCTGGCACCTTTTCCCTGGGAGGTGTCTTCGTCCGACTGGAATTCTGGGCTGAAAAATGGCACTTCCCCGGACCCGCAAGTGGCACGCGCCGTCGCCATTTGCGCCCAGGCAAAAGGTGGCAGGCTTGGGCTCTCAGGTGCCAAAGATGGGGCCCCGTTAACACTAGAAAAATAACACTTGCTTTCTGTCCTGGCACCTTTTCCCTGGGAGGAATCTTCGTCCGTCTGGAAATCTGGGCTCAAAAATGGCACTGCCCCAAACCCGCACAAGGTACACACCGTCGAGCTTTGCGCCCAGGGAAAAGGGGGCAGCCTTGGGCTCTCAGGTGCCAATGATGGTGCCCCATTACCCCTACAAAAGGCACAATGGCTTTCTGTCCTGGCACCTTTTCCCAGGGAGGAATCTTCATCGGTTTGGAATTCTGGTCTGAGAATCGGAACTTTCCTGGACCCGCAAGTGGAACGCACCATCGAGCTTTGCGTCCAGGGAAAAGGTGGCAGTCTTGGGCTCTCAGGTGCCAATGATGGGGCCCCATTACCTTTACAAAAAGCACAATGGCTTTCTGTCCTGACACCTTTTCCCTGGGAGGAGTCTTCATTGGTCTGGAATTCTGGGCTGTAAAATGGCACTTTCTGGGACCAGCACGTGGCACGCACTGTCATGCTTTGCGCCCAGGGAAAAGGAGGCAACCTCTGGCTCTCAGATGCCAATGACGGGCCCCCATTAACACTAGAAATGGAACAATCACTTTCTGTCCTGGGAGCCTTTTCCCTGGGAGGAGTCGTCATCCGCCTGGAATGCTGGGCTGAACAAAGGTCTTTCTCTGACCGGCACGTGGCAGGCACCATCTAGCTTTGCGCCCAGGGAAAAGGTGGCAGCCTTGGGCTCTCAGGTGCCAATGATGGGTCCCCGTTAACACTAGATAAATAACAATCGCTTTCTGTCCTGGCACCTTTTCCCTGGGAGGAATTTTCGTCCGTCTGGAATTCTGGACTGAAAAACGGCACTTAACCGGACCTGCAAGTGGAATGCTCCGTCGAGCTTTGCACCCAGGGAAAAGGGGACAGCCTTGGGCTCTCAGGTGCCAATGATGGTGCCCCATTACCCCTACAAAAGGCAGAATGGCTTTCTGTCCTGGCACCTTTTCCCAGGGAGGAATCTTCATCGGTTTGGAATTCTGGTCTGAGAATCGGCACTTTCCTGGGGCCGCAAGTGGAACGCACCATCGAGCTTTGCGTCCAGGGAAAAGGTGGCAGTCTTGGGCTCTCAGGTGCCAATGATGGGGCCCCATTACCTTTACAAAAAGCATAATGGCTTTCTGTCCTGGCACCTTTTCCCTGGGAGGAGTCTTCATTGGTCTGGAATTCTGGGCTGTAAAATACACTTTCTGGGACCAGCATGTGGCACGCACTGTCGTGCTTTACGCCCAGGGAAAAGGAGGCAACCTCTGGCTCTCAGATGCCAATGACGGGCCCCCATTAAAACTAGAAATGGAACAATCACTTTCTGTCCTGGGAGCCTTTTCCCTGGGAGGAGTCGTCATCCGCCTGGAATGCTGGGCTGAACAAAGGTCTTTCTCTGACCTGCACGTGGCAGGCACCATCTAGCTTTGTGCCCAGGGAAAAGGTGGCAGCCTTGGGCTCTCAGGTGCCAATGATGGGGCCCCGTTAACACTAGATAAATAACACTTGCTTTCTCTCCTGGCACCTTTTCCCTGGGAGGAATTTTCGTCCGTCTGGAATTCTGGGCTGAAAAACGGCACTTCCCCGGACCTGCAAGTGGAACGCACCGTCGAGCTTTGTGCCCAGGCAAAAGGTGGCAGCCTTGGGCTCTCAGGTGCCAATGACGGGCCCCATTACCCCTAGAAATAGAACAATCGTTTTCTGTCCTGGCACCTTTTCCCTGGGCGGAATCTTCATTGGTCTGGAATTCTGGGCTGAAAACGGCTCTTTCCCTTACCCGCATGCGGCACGCACCGTCGAGCTTTGCGCCCAGGGAAAAGGTGGCAGCCCTGGGCTCTCAGCTGCCAATTTTGGGGCCCCATTAACCCTAGAAAAAGCACAATGGCTTTCTGTCCTGGCACCTTTTCCCAGGGCGAAATCTTTGCTGGCCTGGAATTCTGGGATGAGAAACGGCACATTCCCGGACTTGCAAGTGGCACGCGCCGTCGACATTTGCGCCCAGGGAAAAGGTGGCAGCCTTGGGCTCTCAGGTGCCAAAGATGGGGCCCCATTACCCCTAGAAAAGGCACAATGGCTTTCTGTCCTGACACCTTTTCCCAGAGAGGAATCGACTTCCGTCTGAAATTCTGGGCTGATAAACGGCCCTTTTCCGGACCCGCACAGGGTGTGCACCGTTGAGCCTTGCACCTAGGGAAAAGGTGGCAGCCTTGGGCTCTCAGGTGCCAATGATGGGGTCCAATTAGCATTACAAAATACACAATGACTTTGTCTCCTGGTACATATTCCTTCTGAGGAATCTTCATAGGTCTGGAATTCTGGGCTGAAAAATGGCACTTTCCCGGACCCGCACGTGGAACGCTCCGTCGAGCTTTGCGCCCAGGCAAAAGGTGGCAGCCTTGGGCTCTCAGGTGTCAATTTTGGGGCACCATTAATTTTAGAAAAGGCACAATTGCTTTCTGCCCTGGCACCTTTTCCCTGGGAGAAATCTTCATCGGCCTCGAATTCTGGGATGAGAAACAGCACATTCCTGGACCCGCAAGTGGCACGCACCGTCGAGCTTTGCGCTCAGGGAAAAGGTTGCAGCCTTCGGCTCTCAGGTGTCAATGATGGAGCCCCATTAACCCTAGAAAAGGAACAATCGCTTTCTGTCCTGACACCTTTTCCCTGGGAGGAATCTTCATCGGTCTGGAATTCTGGAATGAGAAACGGCAATTTCCCGGACCCTCACGTAGCACGCATGGTCGAGCTTTGCGCCCAGGGTATAGGAGGCAACCTTGGGCTCTCAGGTGCCAATGATGGAGCCCGATTAACCCTAGAAATGGAACAATCGCTTTCTGTCCTGGGAGCCTCTTCCCTGTGAGGAGTCTTCATCCATCTGGAATTCAGGGCTGAAAAACGGCACTTTCCCGGACAAGAAAGTGGGATGCGCCGTTGATGTTTGCGCCCACGGAAAAGGTGGCAGCCTTGAACTCTCAGGTGCCAATGATGGGGCACCATTGACCCTAGAAAAGGACAATTCGATTTCTGACCTGGCACCTTTTCCCAGGGAGATGGGTCCGTCCGTCGGGAATTCTGGGCTGAAAAATGGCACTTCCCCGGACCCGCAAGTGGCACGCGCCGTCGCCATTTGCGCCCGGGCAAAAGGTGGCAGCCTTGGGCTCTCAGGTGCCAATGATAGGGCCCCGTTAACACTAGAAAAATAACACTTGCTTTCTGTCCTGGCACCTTTTCCCTGGGAGGAATCTATGTCCGTCTGGAAATCTGTGTTCAAAAATGGCACTGCCCCAAACCCGCCCAAGGTACACACCGTCGAGCTTTGCGCCCAGGGAAAAGGGGGCAGCCTTGGGCTCTCAGGTGCCAATGATGGTGCCCCATTACCCCTACAAAAGGCACAATGGCTTTCTGTCCTGGCACCTTTTCCCAGGGAGGAATCTTCATCGGTTTGGAATTCTGGTCTGAGAATCGGCACTTTCCTGGACCCGCAAGTGGAACGCACCATCGAGCTTTGCGTCCAGGGAAAAGGTGGCAGTCTTGGGCTCTCAGGTGCCAATGATGGGGCCCCATTACCTTTACAAAAAGCACAATGGCTTTCTGTCCTGGCACCTTTTCCCTGGGAGGAGTCTTCATTGGTCTGGAATTCTGGGCTGTAAAATGGCACTTTTTAGGACCAGCACGTGGCACGCACTGTCATGCTTTGCGCACATGGAAAAGGAGGCAACCTCTGGCTCTCAGATGCCAATGACGGGCCCCCATTAACACTAGAAATGGAACAATCACTTTCTGTTCTGGGAGCCCTTTCCCTGGGAGGAGTCGTCAGCCGTCTGGAATCCTGGGCTCAACAAAGCACTTTCTCTGACCTGCACGTGGCAGGCACCATCTAGCTTTGCGCCCAGGGAAAAGGTGGCAGCCTTGGGCTCTCAGGTGCCAATGATGGGGCCCCGTTAACACTAGAAAAATAACACTTGCTTTCTGTCCTGGCACCTTTTCCCAGGGAGGAATCTTCGTCCGTCTGGAAATCTGGGTTCAAAAATGGCACTGCCCCAAACCCGCACAAGGTACACACCGTCGAGCTTTGCGCCCAGGGAAAAGGGGGCAGCCTTGGGCTCTCAGGTGCCAATGATGGTGCCCCATTACCCCTACAAAAGGCACAATGGCTTTCTGTCCTGGCACCTTTTCCCAGGGAGGAATCTTCATCGGTTTGGAATTCTGGTCTGAGAATCGGCACTTTCCTGGGGCCGCAAGTGGAACGCACCATCGAGCTTTGCGTCCAGGGAAAAGGTGACAGTCTTGGGCTCTCAGGTGCCAATGATGGGGCCCCATTACCTTTACAAAAAGCACAATGGCTTTCTGTCTTGGCACCTTTTCCCTGGAAGGAGTCTTCATTGGTCTGGAATTCTGGGCTGTAAAATGGCACTTTCTGGGACCAGCACGTGGCACGCACTGTCGAGCTTTGCGCCCAGGGAGAAGGAGTCAACCTCTGGCTCTCAGATGCCAATGACGGGCCCCCATTAACCCTAGAAATGGAACAATCACTTTCTGTCCTGGGAGCCTCTTCCCTGTGAGGAGTCTTCATCCGTCTGGAATTGAGGGCTGAAAAACGGCACTTTCCCGGACAAGAAAGTGGTATGTGCCGTTGATGTTTGCGCCCACGGAAAAGGTGGCAGCCTTGGAGTCTCAGGTGCCAATGATGGGGCACCATTGACCCTAGAAAAGGACAATTCGATTTCTGACCTGGCACCTTTTCCCTGGGAGGTGTCTTCGTCCGTCTGGAATTCTGGGCTGAAAAATGGAACTTCCCCGGACCCGCAAGTGGCACGCGCTGTCGACATTTGCGCCCGGGCAAAAGGTGGCAGCCTTGGGCTCTCAGGTGCCAATGATGGGGCCCCGTTAACAGTAGAAAAATAACACTTGCTTTCTGTCCTGGCACCTTTTCCCTGGGAGGAATCTTCGTCCGTCTGGAAATTTGGGTTCAAAAATGGCACTGCCCTAAACCCGCACAAGGTACACACCGTCGAGATTTGCGCCCAGGGAAAAGGGGACAGCCTTGGGCTCTCAGGTGCCAATGATGGTGCCCCATTACCCCTACAAAAGGCACAATGGCTTTCTGTCCTGGCACCTTTTCCCAGGGAGGAGTCTTCATCGGTTTGGAATTCTGGTCTGAGAATCGGCACTTTCCTGGACCCGCAAGTGGAACGCACCATCGAGCTTTGCGTCCAGGGAAAAGGTGGCAGTCTTGGGCTCTCAGGTGCCAATGATGGGGCCCCATTACCTTTACCAAAAGCACAATGGCTTTCTGTCCTGGCACCTTTTCCCTGGGAGGAGTCTTCATTGGTCTGGAATTCTGGGCTGTAAAATGGCACTTTCTGGGACCAGCACGTGGCACGCACTGTCATGCTTTGCGCCCAGGGAAAAGGAGGCAACCTCTGGCTCTCAGATGCCAATGACGGGCCCCCATTAACACTAGAAATGGAACAATCGCTTTCTGTTCTTGGAGCCCTTTCTCTGGGAGGAGTCGTCAGCCGTCTGGAATCCTGGGCTGAACAAAGCACTTTCTCTGACCTGCACGTGGCAGGCACCATCTAGCTTTGCGCCCAGGGAAAAGGTGGCAGCCTTGGGCTCTCAGGTGCCAATGATGGGGCCCCGTTAATACTAGAAAAATAACACTTGCTTTCTGTCCTGGCACCTTTTCCCTGGGAGGAATCTTCGTCCGTCTGGAAATCTGGGTTCAAAAATGGCACTGCCCCAAACCCGCACAAGGTACACACCGTCGAGATTTGCGCCCAGGGAAAAGGGGACAGCCTTGGGCTCTCAGGTGCCAATGATGGTGCCTCATTACCCCTACAAAAGGCACAATGGCTTTCTGTCCTGGCACGTTTTCCCAGGGAGGAATCTTCATCGGTTTGGAATTCTGGTCTGAGAATCGGCACTTTCCTGGACCCTCAAGTGGAACGCACCATCGAGCTTTGCGTCCAGGGAAAAGGTGGCAGTCTTGGGTTCTCAGGTGCCAATGATGGGGCCCCATTACCTTTACAAAAAGCACAATGGCTTTCTGTCTTGGCACCTTTTCCCTGGAAGGAGTCTTCATTGGTCTGGAATTCTGGGCTGTAAAATGGCACTTTCTGGGACCAGCACGTGGCACGCACTGTCATGCTTTGCGCCCAGGGAGAAGGAGTCAACCTCTGGCTCTCAGATGCCAATGACGGGCCCCCATTAACCCTAGAAATGGAACAATCACTTTCTGTCCTGGGAGCCTCTTCCCTGTGAGGAGTCTTCATCCGTCTGGAATTGAGGGCTGAAAAACGGCACTTTCCCGGACAAGAAAGTGGTATGTGCCGTTGATGTTTGCGCCCACGGAAAAGGTGGCAGCCTTGGAGTCTCAGGTGCCAATGATGGGGCACCATTGACCCTAGAAAAGGACAATTCGATTTCTGACCTGGCACCTTTTCCCTGGGAGGTGTCTTCGTCCGTCTGGAATTCTGGGCTGAAAAATGGCACTTCCCCGGACCGGCAAGTGGCACGCGCCGTCGACATTTGCGCCCAGGCAAAAGGTGGCAGCCTTGGGCTCTCAGGTGCCAATGATGGGGCCCCGTTAACACTAGAAAAATAACACTTGCTTTCTGTCCTGGCACCTTTTCCCTGGGAGGAATCTTCGTCCGTCTGGAAATTTGGGTTCAAAAATGGCACTGCCCCAAACCCGCACAAGGTACACACCGTCGAGATTTGCGCTCAGGGAAAAGGTGGCAGCCTTGGGCTCTCAGGTGCCAATGATGGTGCCCCATTACCCCTACAAAAGGCACAATGGCTTTCTGTCCTGGCACGTTTTCCCAGGGAGGAATCTTCATCGGTTTGGAATTCTGGTCTGAGAATCGGCACTTTCCTGGACCCTCAAGTGGAACGCACCATCGAGCTTTGCGTCCAGGGAAAAGGTGACAGTCTTGGGCTCTCAGGTGCCAATGATGGGGCCCCATTACCTTTACAAAAAGCACAATGTCTTTCTGTCTTGGCACCTTTTTCCTTGGAAGGAGTCTTCATTGGTCTGGAATTCTGGGCTGTAAAATGGCACTTTCTGGGACCAGCACGTGGCACGCACTGTCATGCTTTGCGCCCAGGAAGAAGGAGTCAACCTCTGGCTCTCAGATGCCAATGACGGGCCCCCATTAACCCTAGAAATGGAACAATCACTTTCTGTCCTGGGAGCCTCTTCCCTGTGAGGAGTCTTCATCCGTCTGGAATTGAGGGCTGAAAAACGGCACTTTCCCGGACAAGAAAGTGGTATGTGCCGTTGATGTTTGCGCCCACGGAAAAGGTGGCAGCCTTGGAGTCTCAGGTGCCAATGATGGGGCACCATTGACCCTAGAAAAGGACAATTCGATTTCTGACCTGGCACCTTTTCCCTGGGAGGTGTCTTCGTCCGTCTGGAATTCTGGGCTGAAAAATGGCACTTCCCCGGACCCGCAAGTGGCACGCGCCGTCGACATTTGCGCCCGGGCAAAAGGTGGCAGCCTTGGGCTCTCAGGTGCCAATGATGGGGCCCCGTTAACACTAGAAAAATAACACTTGCTTTCTGTCCTGGCACCTTTTCCCTGGGAGGAATCTTCGTCCGTCTGGAAATTTGGGTTCAAAAATGGCACTGCCCCAAACCCGCACAAGGTACACACCGTCGAGATTTGCGCCCAGGGAAAAGGTGGCAGCCTTGGGCTCTCAGGTGCCAATGATGGTGCCCCATTACCCCTACAAAAGGCACAATGGCTTTCTGTCCTGGCAACTTTTCCCAGGGAGGAGTCTTCATCGGTTTGGAATTCTGGTCTGAGAATCGGCACTTTCCTGGACCCACAAGTGGAACGCACCATCGAGCTTTGCGTCCAGGGAAAAGGTGGCAGTCTTGGGCTCTCAGGTGCCAATGATGGGGCCCCATTACCTTTACAAAAAGCACAATGGCTTTCTGTCCTGGCACCTTTTCCCTGGGAGGAGTCTTCATTGGTCTGGAATTCTGGGCTGTAAAATGGCACTTTCTGGGACCAGCATGTGGCACGCACTGTCGAGCTTTGCGCCCAGGGAAAAGGAGGCAACCTCTGGCTCTCAGATGCCAATGACGGGCCCCCATTAACACTAGAAATGGAACAATCGCTTTCTGTCCTGGGAGCCTTTTCCCTGGGAGGAGTCGTCATCCGTCTGGAATCCTGGGCTGAACAAAGCACTTTCTCTGACCTGCACATGGCAGGCACCATCTAGCTTTGCGCCCAGGGAAAAGGTGGCAGCCTTGGGCTCTCAGGTGCCAATGATGGGTCCCCGTTAACACTAGAAAAATAACACTTGCTTTCTGTCCTGGCACCTTTTCCCAGGGAGGAATTTTCATCCCTCTGGAATTCTGGGCTGAAAAACGGCACTTCCCCGGACCTGCAAGTGGAACGCACCGTCGAGCTTTGTGCCCAGGCAAAAGGTGGCAGCCTTGGGCTCTCAGGTGCCAATGACGGGCCCCATTACCCCTAGAAAAAGAACAATCGTTTCCTGTCCTGGCACATTTTCCCTGGGAGGAATCTTCATTGGTCTGGAATTCTAGGCTGAAAACGGCTCTTTCCCTTACCCGCATGCGGCACGCACCGTCGAGCTTTGCGCCCAGGGAAAAGGTGGCAGCCCTGGGCTCTCAGCTGCCAATTTTGGGGCCCCATTAACCCTAGAAAAGGCACAATCGCTTTCTGTCCTGGCACCTTTTCCCAGGGAGAAATCTTCGCTGGCCTGGAATTCTGGGATGAGAAACGACACATTCCCGGACTTGCAAGTGGCATGCGCCGTCGACATTTGCGCCCAGGGAAAAGGTGGCAGCCTTGGGCTCTCAGGTGCCAAAGATGAAGTCCCATTACTCCTAGAAAAGGCACAATGGCTTTCTGTCCTGACACCTTTTCCCAGAGAGGAATCGACTTCCGTCTGGAATTCTGGGCTGAAAAGCGGCCCTTTCCCGGACCTGCACAGGGTATGCACCGTCGAGCTTTGCACCCAGGGAAAAGGAGGCAGCCTTGGGCTCTCATGTGCCAAGGATGGGGCCCAATTAGCATTACAAAATACACAATGGCTTTGTCTCCTGGTACATATTCCCTCTGAGGAATCTTCATAGGTCTGGAATTCTGGGCTGAAAAATGGCACTTTCCCGGACCCGCACGTGGAACGCTCCGTCGAGCTTTGCACCCAGGGAAAAGGGGACGGCCTTGGGCTCTCAGGTGCCAATGATGGTGCCCCATTACCCCTACAAAAGGCAGAATGGCTTTCTGTCCTGGCAACTTTTCCCAGGGAGGAGTCTTCATCGGTTTGGAATTCTGGTCTGAGAATCGGCACTTTCCTGGACCCGCAAGTGGAACGCACCGTCGAGCTTTGTGCTCAGGGAAAAGGTTGCAGCCTTGGGCTCTCAGGTGTCAATGATGGAGCCCCATTAACCCTAGAAAAGGAACAATCGCTTTCTGTCCTGACACCTTTTCCCAGGAAGGAATCTTCATCGGTCTGGAATTCTGGAATGAGAAATGGCAATTTCCCGGACCCTCACGTAGCACGCATGGTCGAGCTTTGCGCCCAGGGTATAGGAGGCAGCCTTGGGCTCTCAGGTGCCAGTGATGGAGCCCGATTAAACCTAGAAATGGAACAATCGCTTTCTGTCCTGGGAGCCTCTTCCCTGTGAGGAGTCTTCATCCGTCTGGAATTCAGGGCTGAAAAACGGCACTTTCCCGGACAAGAAAGTGGTATGTGCCGTTGATGTTTGCGCCCACGGAAAAGGTGGCAGCCTTGAACTCTCAGGTCCAATGATGGGGCACCATTGACCCTAGAAAAGGACAATTCAATTTCTGACCTGGCACCTTTTCCCTGGGAGGTGTCTTCGTCCGTCTGGAATTCTGGGCTGAAAAATGGCACTTCCCCGGACCCGCAAGTGGCACGCGCCGTCGCCATTTGCGCCCAGGCAAAAGGTGGCAGCCTTGGGCTCTCAGGTGCCAATGATGGGGCCCCGTTAACACTAGAAAAATAACACTTGCTTTCTGTCCTGGCACCTTTTCCCTGGGAGGAATCTTCGTCCGTCTGGAAATTTGGGTTCAAAAATGGCACTGCCCTAAACCCGCACAAGGTACACACCGTCGAGCTTTGCGCCCAGGGAAAAGGTGGCAGCCTTGGGCTCTCAGGTGCCAATGATGGTGCCCCATTACCCCTACAAAAGGCACAATGGCTTTCTGTCCTGGCACCTTTTCCCAGGGAGGAATCTTCATCGGTTTGGAATTCTGGTCTGAGAATCGGCACTTTCCTGGACCCGCAAGTGGAACGCACCATCGAGCTTTGCGTCCAGGGAAAAGGTGGCAGTCTTGGGCTCTCAGGTGCCAATGATGGGGCCCCATTACCTTTACAAAAAGCACAATGGCTTTCTGTCCTGGCACCTTTTCCCTGGGAGGAGTCTTCATTGGTCTGGAATCCTGGGCTGTAAAATGGCACTTTCTGGGACAAGCACGTGGCACGCACTGTCATGCTTTGCGCCCAGGGAAAAGGAGGCAACCTCTGGCTCTCAGATGCCAATGACGGGCCCCCATTAACACTAGAAATGGAACAATCGCTTTCTGTCCTGGGAGCCTTTTCCCTGGGAGGAGTCGTCATCCGTCTGGAATTCTGGGCTGAAAAATGGCACTTTCTCTGACCTGCACGTGGCAGGCACCATCTAGCTTTGGTCCCAGGGAAAAGGTGGCAGCCTTGGGCTCTCAGGTGCCAATGATGGGTCCCCGTTAACACTAGATAAATAACAATCGCTTTCTGTCCTGGCACCTTTTCCCTGGGAGGAATTTTCGTCCATCTGGAATTCTGTACTGAAAAACGGCACTTCCCTGGACCTGCAAGTGGAACGCACTGTCGAGCTTTGTGCCCAGGCAAAAGGTGGCAGCCTTGGGCTCTCAGGTGCCAATGATGGGGCCCCATTACCCCTAGAAAAAGAACAATCGCTTTCGGTCCTGGCACCTTTTCCCTGGGAGGAATCTTCATTGGTCTGGAATTCTGGGCTGAAAACGGCTCTTTCCCTCACCCGCATGTGGCACGCACTGTCGAGCCTTGCGCCCAGGTAAAAGGTGGCAGCCCTGGGCTCTCAGCTGCCAATTTTGGGGCCCCATTAACCCTAGAAAAGGCACAATCGCTTTCTGTCCTGGCACTTTTTCCCAGGGAGATATCTTTGCTGGCCTGGAAGTCTGGGATGAGAAACGGCACATTCCCGGACTTGCAAGTGGCACGCGCCGTCGACATTTGCGCCCAGGGAAAAGGTGGCAGCCTTGGGCTCTCAGGTGCCAAAGATGGGGCCCCATTACCCCTAGAAAAGGCACAATGGCTTTCTGTCCTGACACCTTTTCCCAGAGAGGAATCGACTTCCGTCTGGAATTCTGGGCTGAAAAACGGCCCTTTCCCGGACCCGCACAGGGTATGCACCGTCGAGCTTTGCACCCAGGGAAAAGGAGGCAGCCTTGGGCTCTCAGGTGCCAATGATGGGGCCCAATAAGCATTACAAAATACACAATGGCTTTGTCTCCTGGTACCTTTTCCCTCCGAGGAATCTTCATAGGTCTGGAATTCTGGGCTGAAAAATGGCACTTTCCCGGACCCGCACGTGAAACGCTCCGTCGAGCTTTGCGCCCAGGGAAAAGGTGGCAGCCTTGGGCTCTCAGGTGTCAATTTTGGGACCCCATTAACCCTAGAAAAGGCACAATTGTGTTCTGTCCTGAACTCTTTTCCCGAGAGAAATCTTCATCAGCCTCGATTTCTGGGATAAGAAACAGCACATTCCTGGACCCGCAAGTGGCACGCACCGTCGAGCTTTGCGCTCAGGGAAAAGGTTGCAGCCTTCGGCTCTCAGGTGTCAATGATGGAGCCCCATTAACCCTAGAAAAGGAACAATCGCTTTCTGTCCTGACACCTTTTCCCAGGGAGCAATCATCATCGGTCTGGAATTCTGGAAATGAGAAACGGCAATTTCCCGGACCCTCACGTAGCACGCATGGTCGAGCTTTGCGCCCAGGGTATAGGAGGCAACCTTGGGCTCTCAGGTGCATATAAAGAAGCCCCATTAACCCTAGAAATGGAACAATCGCTTTCTGTCCTGGCACCTTTTCCCTGGGAGGAATCTTCATTGGTCTGGAATTGAGGGCTGAAAAACGGCACTTTCCTAGACAAGAAAGTGGGACGCGCCGTTGATGTTTGCGCCCACGGAAAAGGTGGCAGCCTTGAACTCTCAGGTGCCAAGGATGGGGCCCCGTTAACACTAGAAAAATAACACTTGCTTTCTGTCCTGGCACCTTTTCCCTGGGAGGAATCTTCGTCCGTCTGGAAATCTGGGTTCAAAAATGGCACTGCCCCAAACCCGCACAAGGTACACACCGTCGAGCTTTGCGCCCAGGGAAAAGGGGGCAGCCTTGGGCTCTCAGGTGCCAATGATGGTGCCCCATTACCCCTACAAAAGGCACAATGGCTTTCTGTCCTGGCACGTTTTCCCAGGGAGGAATCTTCATCGGTTTGGAATTCTGGTCTGAGAATCGGCACTTTCTTGGACCCGCAAGTGGAACGCACCATCGAGCTTTGCGTCCAGGGAAAAGGTGGCAGTCTTGGGCTCTCAGGTGCCAATGATGGGGCCCCATTACCTTTACAGAAAGCACAATGGCTTTCTGTCCTGGCACCTTTTCCCTGGGAGGAGTCTTCATTGGTCTGGAATTCTGGGCTGTAAAATGGCACTTTCTGGGACCAGCACGTGGCACGCACTGTCATGCTTTGCGCCCAGGGAAAAGGAGGCAACCTCTGGCTCTCAGATGCCAATGACGGGCCCCCATTAACACTAGAAATGGAACAATCGCTTTCTGTCCTGGGAGCCTTTTCCCTGGGAGGAGTCGTCATCCGCCTGGAATGCTGGGCTGAACAAAGGTCTTTCTCTGACCGGCACGTGGCAGGCACCATCTAGCTTTGCGCCCAGGGAAAAGGTGGCAGCCTTGGGCTCTCAGGTGCCAAAGATGGAGCCCCATTACCCCTAGAAAAGGCACAATGGCTTTCTGTCCTGACACCTTTTCCCTGGGAGGAATCTTCATCGGTCTGGAATTCTGGAATGAGAAACGGCAATTTCCCGGACCCTCACGTAGCACGCATGGTCGAGCTTTGCGCCCAGGGTATAGGAGGCAACCTTGGGCTCTCAGGTGCATATAAAGGAGCCCGATTAACCCTAGAAATGGAACAATCGCTTTCTGTCCTGGGAGCCTCTTCCCTGTGAGGAGTCTTCATCCGTCTGGAATTCAGGGCTGAAAAACGGCACTTTCCCGGACAAGAAAGTGGTACGTGCCGTTGATGTGTGCGCCCACGGAAAAGGTGGCAGCCTTGAACTCTCAGGTGCCAATGATGGGGCACCATTGACCCTAGAAAAGGACAATTCAATTTCTGACCTGGCACCTTTTCCCTGGGAGGTGTCTTCGTCCGTCTGGAATTCTGGGCTGAAAAATGGCACTTCCCCGGACCCGCAAGTGGCACGCGCCGTCGCCATTTGCGCCCAGGCAAAAGGTGGCAGCCTTGGGCTCTCAGGTGCCAATGATGGGGCCCCGTTAACACTAGAAAAATAACACTTGCTTTCTGTCCTGGCACCTTTTCCCTGGGAGGAATCTTCGTCCGTCTGGAAATTTGGGTTCAAAAATGGCACTGCCCTAAACCCGCACAAGGTACACACCGTCGAGCTTTGCGCCCAGGGAAAAGGTGGCAGCCTTGGGCTCTCAGGTGCCAATGATGGTGCCCCATTACCCCTACAAAAGGCACAATGGCTTTCTGTCCTGGCACCTTTTCCCAGGGAGGAATCTTCATCGGTTTGGAATTCTGGTCTGAGAATCGGCACTTTCCTGGACCCGGAAGTGGAACGCACCATCGAGCTTTGCGTCCAGGGAAAAGGTGGCAGTCTTGGGCTCTCAGGTGCCAATGATGGGGCCCCATTACCTTTACAAAAAGCACAATGGCTTTCTGTCCTGGCACCTTTTCCCTGGGAGGAGTCTTCATTGGTCTGGAATTCTGGGCTGTAAAATGGCACTTTCTGGGACAAGCACGTGGCACGCACTGTCATGCTTTGCGCCCAGGGAAAAGGAGGCAACCTCTGGCTCTCAGATGCCAATGACGGGCCCCCATTAACACTAGAAATGGAACAATCGCTTTCTGTCCTGGGAGCCTTTTCCCTGGGAGGAGTCGTCATCCGTCTGGAATTCTGGGCTGAAAAATGGCACTTTCTCTGACCTGCACGTGGCAGGCACCATCTAGCTTTGGTCCCAGGGAAAAGGTGGCAGCCTTGGGCTCTCAGGTGCCAATGATGGGTCCCCGTTAACACTAGATAAATAACAATCGCTTTCTGTCCTGGCACCTTTTCCCTGGGAGGAATTTTCGTCCATCTGGAATTCTGTACTGAAAAACGGCACTTCCCTGGACCTGCAAGTGGAACGCACTGTCGAGCTTTGTGCCCAGGCAAAAGGTGGCAGCCTTGGGCTCTCAGGTGCCAATGATGGGGCCCCATTACCCCTAGAAAAAGAACAATCGCTTTCGGTCCTGGCACCTTTTCCCTGGGAGGAATCTTCATTGGTCTGGAATTCTGGGCTGAAAACGGCTCTTTCCCTCACCCGCATGTGGCACGCACTGTCGAGCCTTGCGCCCAGGTAAAAGGTGGCAGCCCTGGGCTCTCAGCTGCCAATTTTGGGGCCCCATTAACCCTAGAAAAGGCACAATCGCTTTCTGTCCTGGCACTTTTTCCCAGGGAGATATCTTTGCTGGCCTGGAAGTCTGGGATGAGAAACGGCACATTCCCGGACTTGCAAGTGGCACGCGCCGTCGACATTTGCGCCCAGGGAAAAGGTGGCAGCCTTGGGCTCTCAGGTGCCAAAGATGGGGCCCCATTACCCCTAGAAAAGGCACAATGGCTTTCTGTCCTGACACCTTTTCCCAGAGAGGAATCGACTTCCGTCTGGAATTCTGGGCTGAAAAACGGCCCTTTCCCGGACCCGCACAGGGTATGCACCGTCGAGCTTTGCACCCAGGGAAAAGGAGGCAGCCTTGGGCTCTCAGGTGCCAATGATGGGGCCCAATAAGCATTACAAAATACACAATGGCTTTGTCTCCTGGTACCTTTTCCCTCCGAGGAATCTTCATAGGTCTGGAATTCTGGGCTGAAAAATGGCACTTTCCCGGACCCGCACGTGAAACGCTCCGTCGAGCTTTGCGCCCAGGGAAAAGGTGGCAGCCTTGGGCTCTCAGGTGTCAATTTTGGGACCCCATTAACCCTAGAAAAGGCACAATTGTGTTCTGTCCTGAACTCTTTTCCCGAGAGAAATCTTCATCAGCCTCGATTTCTGGGATAAGAAACAGCACATTCCTGGACCCGCAAGTGGCACGCACCGTCGAGCTTTGCGCTCAGGGAAAAGGTTGCAGCCTTCGGCTCTCAGGTGTCAATGATGGAGCCCCATTAACCCTAGAAAAGGAACAATCGCTTTCTGTCCTGACACCTTTTCCCAGGGAGCAATCATCATCGGTCTGGAATTCTGGAAATGAGAAACGGCAATTTCCCGGACCCTCACGTAGCACGCATGGTCGAGCTTTGCGCCCAGGGTATAGGAGGCAACCTTGGGCTCTCAGGTGCATATAAAGAAGCCCCATTAACCCTAGAAATGGAACAATCGCTTTCTGTCCTGGCACCTTTTCCCTGGGAGGAATCTTCATTGGTCTGGAATTGAGGGCTGAAAAACGGCACTTTCCTAGACAAGAAAGTGGGACGCGCCGTTGATGTTTGCGCCCACGGAAAAGGTGGCAGCCTTGAACTCTCAGGTGCCAATGATGGGGCACCATTGACCCTAGAAAAGGACAATTCGATTTCTGACCTGGCACCTTTTCCCTGGGAGGTGTCTTCATCCGACTGGAATTCTGGGCTGAAAAATGGCACTTCCCCGGACCCGCAAGTGGCACGCGCCGTCGCCATTTGCGCCCAGGCAAAAGGTGGCAGCCTTGGGCTCTCAGGTGCCAATGATGGGGCCCCGTTAACACTAGAAAAATAACACTTGCTTTCTGTCCTGGCACCTTTTCCCTGGGAGGAATCTTCGTCCGTCTGGAAATCTGGGTTCAAAAATGGCACTGCCCCAAACCCGCACAAGGTACACACCGTCGAGCTTTGCGCCCAGGGAAAAGGGGGCAGCCTTGGGCTCTCAGGTGCCAATGATGGTGCCCCATTACCCCTACAAAAGGCACAATGGCTTTCTGTCCTGGCACCTTTTCCCAGGGAGGAATCTTCATCGGTTTGGAATTCTGGTCTGAGAATCGGCACTTTCTTGGACCCGCAAGTGGAACGCACCATCGAGCTTTGCGTCCAGGGAAAAGGTGGCAGTCTTGGGCTCTCAGGTGCCAATGATGGGGCCCCATTACCTTTACAAAAAGCACAATGGCTTTCTGTCCTGGCACCTTTTCCCTGGGAGGAGTCTTCATTGGTCTGGAATTCTGGGCTGTAAAATGGCACTTTCTGGGACCAGCACGTGGCACGCACTGTCATGCTTTGCGCCCAGGGAAAAGGAGGCAACCTCTGGCTCTCAGATGCCAATGACGGGCCCCCATTAACACTAGAAATGGAACAATCGCTTTCTGTCCTGGGAGCCTTTTCCCTGGGAGGAGTCGTCATCCGCCTGGAATGCTGGGCTGAACAAAGGTCTTTCTCTGACCGGCACGTGGCAGGCACCATCTAGCTTTGCGCCCAGGGAAAAGGTGGCAGCCTTGGGCTCTCAGGTGGCAATGATGGAGCCCCATTACCCCTAGAAAAGGCACAATGGCTTTCTGTCCTGACACCTTTTCCCTGGGAGGAATCTTCATCGGTCTGGAATTCTGGAATGAGAAACGGCAATTTCCCGGACCCTCACGTAGCACGCATGGTCGAGCTTTGCGCCCAGGGTATAGGAGGCAACCTTGGGCTCTCAGGTGCATATAAAGGAGCCCCATTAACCCTAGAAATGGAACAATCGCTTTCTGTCCTGGGAGCCTCTTCCCTGTGAGGAGTCTTCATCCGTCTGGAATTCAGGGCTGAAAAACGGCACTTTCCCGGACAAGAAAGTGGTACGTGCCGTTGATGTTTGCGCCCACGGAAAAGGTGGCAGCCTTGAACTCTCAGGTGCCAATGATGGGGCACCATTGACCCTAGAAAAGGACAATTCGATTTCTGACCTGGCACCTTTTCCCTGGGAGGTGTTTTCGTCCGTCTGGAATTCTGGGCTGGAAAATGGCACTTCCCCGGACCGGCAAGTGGCACGCGCCGTCGACATTTGCGCCCAGGCAAAAGGTGGCAGCCTTGGGCTCTCAGGTGCCAATGATGGGGCCCCGTTAACACTAGAAAAATAACACTTGCTTTCTGTCCTGGCACCTTTTCCCTGGGAGGAATCTTCGTCCGTCTGGAAATTTGGGTTCAAAAATGGCACTGCCCCAAACCCGCACAAGGTACACACCGTCGAGATTTGCGCCCAGGGAAAAGGGGACAGCCTTGGGCTCTCAGGTGCCAATGATGGTGCCCCATTACCCCTACAAAAGGCACAATGGCTTTCTGTCCTGGCACGTTTTCCCAGGGAGGAGTCTTCATCGGTTTGGAATTCTGGTCTGAGAATCGGCACTTTCCTGGACCCGCAAGTGGAACGCACCATCGAGCTTTGCGTCCAGGGAAAAGGTGGCAGTCTTGGGCTCTCAGGTGCCAATGATGGGGCCCCATTACCTTTACCAAAAGCACAATGGCTTTCTGTCCTGGCACCTTTTCCCTGGGAGGAGTCTTCATTGGTCTGGAATCCTGGGCTGTAAAATGGCACTTTCTGGGACCAGCACGTGGCACGCACTGTCATGCTTTGCGCCCAGGGAAAAGGAGGCAACCTCTGGCTCTCAGATGCCAATGACGGGCCCCCATTAACACTAGAAATGGAACAATCGCTTTCTGTTCTTGGAGCCCTTTCTCTGGGAGGAGTCGTCAGCCGTCTGGAATCCTGGGCTGAACAAAGCACTTTCTCTGACCTGCACGTGGCAGGCACCATCTAGCTTTGCGCCCAGGGAAAAGGTGGCAGCCTTGGGCTCTCAGGTGCCAATGATGGGGCCCCGTTAATACTAGAAAAATAACACTTGCTTTCTGTCCTGGCACCTTTTCCCTGGGAGGAATCTTCGTCCGTCTGGAAATCTGGGTTCAAAAATGGCACTGCCCCAAACCCGCACAAGGTACACACCGTCGAGATTTGCGCCCAGGGAAAAGGGGACAGCCTTGGGCTCTCAGGTGCCAATGATGGTGCCTCATTACCCCTACAAAAGGCACAATGGCTTTCTGTCCTGGCACGTTTTCCCAGGGAGGAATCTTCATCGGTTTGGAATTCTGGTCTGAGAATCGGCACTTTCCTGGACCCTCAAGTGGAACGCACCATCGAGCTTTGCGTCCAGGGAAAAGGTGGCAGTCTTGGGTTCTCAGGTGCCAATGATGGGGCCCCATTACCTTTACAAAAAGCACAATGGCTTTCTGTCTTGGCACCTTTTCCCTGGAAGGAGTCTTCATTGGTCTGGAATTCTGGGCTGTAAAATGGCACTTTCTGGGACCAGCACGTGGCACGCACTGTCATGCTTTGCGCCCAGGGAGAAGGAGTCAACCTCTGGCTCTCAGATGCCAATGACGGGCCCCCATTAACCCTAGAAATGGAACAATCACTTTCTGTCCTGGGAGCCTCTTCCCTGTGAGGAGTCTTCATCCGTCTGGAATTGAGGGCTGAAAAACGGCACTTTCCCGGACAAGAAAGTGGTATGTGCCGTTGATGTTTGCGCCCACGGAAAAGGTGGCAGCCTTGGAGTCTCAGGTGCCAATGATGGGGCACCATTGACCCTAGAAAAGGACAATTCGATTTCTGACCTGGCACCTTTTCCCTGGGAGGTGTCTTCGTCCGTCTGGAATTCTGGGCTGAAAAATGGCACTTCCCCGGACCGGCAAGTGGCACGCGCCGTCGACATTTGCGCCCAGGCAAAAGGTGGCAGCCTTGGGCTCTCAGGTGCCAATGATGGGGCCCCGTTAACACTAGAAAAATAACACTTGCTTTCTGTCCTGGCACCTTTTCCCTGGGAGGAATCTTCGTCCGTCTGGAAATTTGGGTTCAAAAATGGCACTGCCCCAAACCCGCACAAGGTACACACCGTCGAGATTTGCGCTCAGGGAAAAGGTGGCAGCCTTGGGCTCTCAGGTACCAATGATGGTGCCCCATTACCCCTACAAAAGGCACAATGGCTTTCTGTCCTGGCACGTTTTCCCAGGGAGGAATCTTCATCGGTTTGGAATTCTGGTCTGAGAATCGGCACTTTCCTGGACCCTCAAGTGGAACGCACCATCGAGCTTTGCGTCCAGGGAAAAGGTGACAGTCTTGGGCTCTCAGGTGCCAATGATGGGGCCCCATTACCTTTACAAAAAGCACAATGTCTTTCTGTCTTGGCACCTTTTTCCTTGGAAGGAGTCTTCATTGGTCTGGAATTCTGGGCTGTAAAATGGCACTTTCTGGGACCAGCACGTGGCACGCACTGTCATGCTTTGCGCCCAGGAAGAAGGAGTCAACCTCTGGCTCTCAGATGCCAATGACGGGCCCCCATTAACCCTAGAAATGGAACAATCACTTTCTGTCCTGGGAGCCTCTTCCCTGTGAGGAGTCTTCATCCGTCTGGAATTGAGGGCTGAAAAACGGCACTTTCCCGGACAAGAAAGTGGTATGTGCCGTTGATGTTTGCGCCCACGGAAAAGGTGGCAGCCTTGGAGTCTCAGGTGCCAATGATGGGGCACCATTGACCCTAGAAAAGGACAATTCGATTTCTGACCTGGCACCTTTTCCCTGGGAGGTGTCTTCGTCCGTCTGGAATTCTGGGCTGAAAAATGGCACTTCCCCGGACCCGCAAGTGGCACGCGCCGTCGACATTTGCGCCCGGGCAAAAGGTGGCAGCCTTGGGCTCTCAGGTGCCAATGATGGGGCCCCGTTAACACTAGAAAAATAACACTTGCTTTCTGTCCTGGCACCTTTTCCCTGGGAGGAATCTTCGTCCGTCTGGAAATTTGGGTTCAAAAATGGCACTGCCCCAAACCCGCACAAGGTACACACCGTCGAGATTTGCGCCCAGGGAAAAGGTGGCAGCCTTGGGCTCTCAGGTGCCAATGATGGTGCCCCATTACCCCTACAAAAGGCACAATGGCTTTCTGTCCTGGCAACTTTTCCCAGGGAGGAGTCTTCATCGGTTTGGAATTCTGGTCTGAGAATCGGCACTTTCCTGGACCCGCAAGTGGAACGCACCATCGAGCTTTGCGTCCAGGGAAAAGGTGGCAGTCTTGGGCTCTCAGGTGCCAATGATGGGGCCCCATTACCTTTACAAAAAGCACAATGGCTTTCTGTCCTGGCACCTTTTCCCTGGGAGGAGTCTTCATTGGTCTGGAATTCTGGGCTGTAAAATGGCACTTTCTGGGACCAGCACGTGGCACGCACTGTCATGCTTTGCGCCCAGGGAAAAGGAGGCAACCTCTGGCTCTCAGATGCCAATGACGGGCCCCCATTAACACTAGAAATGGAACAATCGCTTTCTGTCCTGGGAGCCTTTTCCCTGGGAGGAGTCGTCATCCGTCTGGAATCCTGGGCTGAACAAAGCACTTTCTCTGACCTGCACATGGCAGGCACCATCTAGCTTTGGTCCCAGGGAAAAGGTGGCAGCCTTGGGCTCTCAGGTGCCAATGATGGGTCCCCGTTAACACTAGAAAAATAACACTTGCTTTCTGTCCTGGCACCTTTTCCCAGGGAGGAATTTTCATCCCTCTGGAATTCTGGGCTGAAAAACGGCACTTCCCCGGACCTGCAAGTGGAACGCACCGTCGAGCTTTGTGCCCAGGCAAAAGGTGGCAGCCTTGGGCTCTCAGGTGCCAATGACGGGCCCCATTACCCCTAGAAAAAGAACAATCGTTTCCTGTCCTGGCACATTTTCCCTGGGAGGAATCTTCATTGGTCTGGAATTCTAGGCTGAAAACGGCTCTTTCCCTTACCCGCATGCGGCACGCACCGTCGAGCTTTGCGCCCAGGGAAAAGGTGGCAGCCCTGGGCTCTCAGCTGCCAATTTTGGGGCCCCATTAACCCTAGAAAAGGCACAATCGCTTTCTGTCCTGGCACCTTTTCCCAGGGAGAAATCTTCGCTGGCCTGGAATTCTGGGATGAGAAACGACACATTCCCGGACTTGCAAGTGGCATGCGCCGTCGACATTTGCGCCCAGGGAAAAGGTGGCAGCCTTGGGCTCTCAGGTGCCAAAGATGAAGTCCCATTACTCCTAGAAAAGGCACAATGGCTTTCTGTCCTGACACCTTTTCCCAGAGAGGAATCGACTTCCGTCTGGAATTCTGGGCTGAAAAGCGGCCCTTTCCCGGACCTGCACAGGGTATGCACCGTCGAGCTTTGCACCCAGGGAAAAGGTGGCAGCCTTGGGCTCTCATGTGCCAAGGATGGGGCCCAATTAGCATTACAAAATACACAATGGCTTTGTCTCCTGGTACATATTCCCTCTGAGGAATCTTCATAGGTCTGGAATTCTGGGCTGAAAAATGGCACTTTCCCGGACCCGCACGTGGAACGCTCCGTCGAGCTTTGCACCCAGGGAAAAGGTGGCAGCCTTGGGCTCTCAGGTGTCAATTTTGGGGCCACATTAACTCTAGAAAAGGCACAATTGCTTTCTGTCCTGGCACCTTTTCCCTGGGAGAAATCTTCATCGGCCCCGAATTCTGGGATGAGAAACAGCACATTCCTGGACCCGCAAGTGGCACGCACCGTCGAGCTTTGTGCTCAGGGAAAAGGTTGCAGCCTTGGGCTCTCAGGTGTCAATGATGGAGCCCCATTAACCCTAGAAAAGGAACAATCGCTTTCTGTCCTGACACCTTTTCCCAGGAAGGAATCTTCATCGGTCTGGAATTCTGGAATGAGAAACGGCAATTTCCCGGACCCTCAGGTAGCACGCATGGTCGAGCTTTGCGCCCAGGGTATAGGAGGCAACCTTGGGCTCTCAGGTGCCAGTGATGGAGCCCGATTAAACCTAGAAATGGAACAATCGCTTTCTGTCCTGGGAGCCTCTTCCCTGTGAGGAGTCTTCATCCGTCTGGAATTCAGGGCTGAAAAACGGCACTTTCCCGGACAAGAAAGTGGTATGTGCCGTTGATGTTTGCGCCCACGGAAAAGGTGGCAGCCTTGAACTCTCAGGTGCCAATGATGGGGCACCATTGACCCTAGAAAAGGACAATTCAATTTCTGACCTGGCACCTTTTCCCTGGGAGGTGTCTTCGTCCGTCTGGAATTCTGGGCTGAAAAATGGCACTTCCCCGGACCCGCAAGTGGCACGCGCCGTCGCCATTTGCGCCCAGGCAAAAGGTGGCAGCCTTGGGCTCTCAGGTGCCAATGATGGGGCCCCGTTAACACTAGAAAAATAACACTTGCTTTCTGTCCTGGCACCTTTTCCCTGGGAGGAATCTTCGTCCGTCTGGAAATTTGGGTTCAAAAATGGCACTGCCCTAAACCCGCACAAGGTACACACCGTCGAGCTTTGCGCCCAGGGAAAAGGTGGCAGCCTTGGGCTCTCAGGTGCCAATGATGGTGCCCCATTACCCCTACAAAAGGCACAATGGCTTTCTGTCCTGGCACCTTTTCCCAGGGAGGAATCTTCATCGGTTTGGAATTCTGGTCTGAGAATCGGCACTTTCCTGGACCCGGAAGTGGAACGCACCATCGAGCTTTGCGTCCAGGGAAAAGGTGGCAGTCTTGGGCTCTCAGGTGCCAATGATGGGGCCCCATTACCTTTACAAAAAGCACAATGGCTTTCTGTCCTGGCACCTTTTCCCTGGGAGGAGTCTTCATTGGTCTGGAATTCTGGGCTGTAAAATGGCACTTTCTGGGACAAGCACGTGGCACGCACTGTCATGCTTTGCGCCCAGGGAAAAGGAGGCAACCTCTGGCTCTCAGATGCCAATGACGGGCCCCCATTAACACTAGAAATGGAACAATCGCTTTCTGTCCTGGGAGCCTTTTCCCTGGGAGGAGTCGTCATCCGTCTGGAATTCTGGGCTGAAAAATGGCACTTTCTCTGACCTGCACGTGGCAGGCACCATCTAGCTTTGGTCCCAGGGAAAAGGTGGCAGCCTTGGGCTCTCAGGTGCCAATGATGGGTCCCCGTTAACACTAGATAAATAACAATCGCTTTCTGTCCTGGCACCTTTTCCCTGGGAGGAATTTTCGTCCATCTGGAATTCTGTACTGAAAAACGGCACTTCCCTGGACCTGCAAGTGGAACGCACTGTCGAGCTTTGTGCCCAGGGAAAAGGTGGCAGCCTTGGGCTCTCAGGTGCCAATGATGGGGCCCCATTACCCCTAGAAAAAGAACAATCGCTTTCGGTCCTGGCACCTTTTCCCTGGGAGGAATCTTCATTGGTCTGGAATTCTGGGCTGAAAACGGCTCTTTCCCTCACCCGCATGTGGCACGCACTGTCGAGCCTTGCGCCCAGGTAAAAGGTGGCAGCCCTGGGCTCTCAGCTGCCAATTTTGGGGCCCCATTAACCCTAGAAAAGGCACAATCGCTTTCTGTCCTGGCACTTTTTCCCAGGGAGATATCTTTGCTGGCCTGGAAGTCTGGGATGAGAAACGGCACATTCCCGGACTTGCAAGTGGCACGCGCCGTCGACATTTGCGCCCAGGGAAAAGGTGGCAGCCTTGGGCTCTCAGGTGCCAAAGATGGGGCCCCATTACCCCTAGAAAAGGCACAATGGCTTTCTGTCCTGACACCTTTTCCCAGAGAGGAATCGACTTCCGTCTGGAATTCTGGGCTGAAAAACGGCCCTTTCCCGGACCCGCACAGGGTATGCACCGTCGAGCTTTGCACCCAGGGAAAAGGAGGCAGCCTTGGGCTCTCAGGTGCCAATGATGGGGCCCAATAAGCATTACAAAATACACAATGGCTTTGTCTCCTGGTACCTTTTCCCTCCGAGGAATCTTCATAGGTCTGGAATTCTGGGCTGAAAAATGGCACTTTCCCGGACCCGCACGTGAAACGCTCCGTCGAGCTTTGCGCCCAGGGAAAAGGTGGCAGCCTTGGGCTCTCAGGTGTCAATTTTGGGACCCCATTAACCCTAGAAAAGGCACAATTGTGTTCTGTCCTGAACTCTTTTCCCGAGAGAAATCTTCATCAGCCTCGATTTCTGGGATAAGAAACAGCACATTCCTGGACCCGCAAGTGGCACGCACCGTCGAGCTTTGCGCTCAGGGAAAAGGTTGCAGCCTTCGGCTCTCAGGTGTCAATGATGGAGCCCCATTAACCCTAGAAAAGGAACAATCGCTTTCTGTCCTGACACCTTTTCCCAGGGAGCAATCATCATCGGTCTGGAATTCTGGAAATGAGAAACGGCAATTTCCCGGACCCTCACGTAGCACGCATGGTCGAGCTTTGCGCCCAGGGTATAGGAGGCAACCTTGGGCTCTCAGGTGCATATAAAGAAGCCCCATTAACCCTAGAAATGGAACAATCGCTTTCTGTCCTGGCACCTTTTCCCTGGGAGGAATCTTCATTGGTCTGGAATTGAGGGCTGAAAAACGGCACTTTCCTAGACAAGAAAGTGGGACGCGCCGTTGATGTTTGCGCCCACGGAAAAGGTGGCAGCCTTGAACTCTCAGGTGCCAAGGATGGGGCCCCGTTAACACTAGAAAAATAACACTTGCTTTCTGTCCTGGCACCTTTTCCCTGGGAGGAATCTTCGTCCGTCTGGAAATCTGGGTTCAAAAATGGCACTGCCCCAAACCCGCACAAGGTACACACCGTCGAGCTTTGCGCCCAGGGAAAAGGGGGCAGCCTTGGGCTCTCAGGTGCCAATGATGGTGCCCCATTACCCCTACAAAAGGCACAATGGCTTTCTGTCCTGGCACGTTTTCCCAGGGAGGAATCTTCATCGGTTTGGAATTCTGGTCTGAGAATCGGCACTTTCTTGGACCCGCAAGTGGAACGCACCATCGAGCTTTGCGTCCAGGGAAAAGGTGGCAGTCTTGGGCTCTCAGGTGCCAATGATGGGGCCCCATTACCTTTACAAAAAGCACAATGGCTTTCTGTCCTGGCACCTTTTCCCTGGGAGGAGTCTTCATTGGTCTGGAATTCTGGGCTGTAAAATGGCACTTTCTGGGACCAGCACGTGGCACGCACTGTCATGCTTTGCGCCCAGGGAAAAGGAGGCAACCTCTGGCTCTCAGATGCCAATGACGGGCCCCCATTAACACTAGAAATGGAACAATCGCTTTCTGTCCTGGGAGCCTTTTCCCTGGGAGGAGTCGTCATCCGCCTGGAATGCTGGGCTGAACAAAGGTCTTTCTCTGACCGGCACGTGGCAGGCACCATCTAGCTTTGCGCCCAGGGAAAAGGTGGCAGCCTTGGGCTCTCAGGTGGCAATGATGGAGCCCCATTACCCCTAGAAAAGGCACAATGGCTTTCTGTCCTGACACCTTTTCCCTGTGAGGAATCTTCATCGGTCTGGAATTCTGGAATGAGAAACGGCAATTTCCCGGACCCTCACGTAGCACGCATGGTCGAGCTTTGCGCCCAGGGTATAGGAGGCAACCTTGGGCTCTCAGGTGCATATAAAGGAGCCCCATTAACCCTAGAAATGGAACAATCGCTTTCTGTCCTGGGAGCCTCTTCCCTGTGAGGAGTCTTCATCCGTCTGGAATTGAGGGCTGAAAAACGGCACTTTCCCGGACAAGAAAGTGGTACGTGCCGTTGATGTGTGCGCCCACGGAAAAGGTGGCAGCCTTGAACTCTCAGGTGCCAATGATGGGGCACCATTGACCCTAGAAAAGGACAATTCGATTTCTGACCTGGCACCTTTTCCCTGGGAGGTGTCTTCGTCCGTCTGGAATTCTGGGCTGAAAAATGGCACTTCCCCGGACCGGCAAGTGGCACGCGCCGTCGCCATTTGCGCCCAGGCAAAAGGTGGCAGCCTTGGGCTCTCAGGTGCCAATGATGGGGCCCCGTTAACACTAGAAAAATAACACTTGCTTTCTGTCCTGGCACCTTTTCCCTGGGAGGAATCTTCGTCCGTCTGGAAATTTGGGTTCAAAAATGGCACTGCCCTAAACCCGCACAAGGTACACACCGTCGAGATTTGCGCCCAGGGAAAAGGGGACAGCCTTGGGCTCTCAGGTGCCAATGATGGTGCCCCATTACCCCTACAAAAGGCACAATGGCTTTCTGTCCTGGCACGTTTTCCCAGGTAGGAATCTTCATCGGTTTGGAATTCTGGTCTGAGAATCGGCACTTTCCTGGACCCTCAAGTGGAACGCACCATCGAGCTTTGCGTCCAGGGAAAAGGTGACAGTCTTGGGCTCTCAGGTGCCAATGATGGGGCCCCATTACCTTTACAAAAAGCACAATGGCTTTCTGTCTTGGCACCTTTTTCCTTGGAAGGAGTCTTCATTGGTCTGGAATTCTGGGCTGTAAAATGGCACTTTCTGGGACCAGCACGTGGCACGCACTGTCATGCTTTGCGCCCAGGGAGAAGGAGTCAACCTCTGGCTCTCAGATGCCAGTGACGGGCCCCCATTAACCCTAGAAATGGAACAATCGCTTTCTGTCCTGGGAGCCTCTTCCCTGTGAGGAGTCTTCATCCGTCTGGAATTGAGGGCTGAAAAACGGCACTTTCCCGGACAAGAAAGTGGTATGTGCCGTTGATGTTTGCGCCCACGGAAAAGGTGGCAGCCTTGGAGCCTCAGGTGCCAATGATGGGGCACCATTGACCCTAGAAAAGGACAATTCGATTTCTGACCTGGCACCTTTTCCCTGGGAGGTGTCTTCGTCCGTCTGGAATTCTGGGCTGAAAAATGGCACTTCCCCGGACCCGCAAGTGGCACGCGCCGTCGACATTTGCGCCCGGGCAAAAGGTGGCAGCCTTGGGCTCTCAGGTGCCAATGATGGGGCCCCGTTAACACTAGAAAAATAACACTTGCTTTCTGTCCTGGCACCTTTTCCCTGGGAGGAATCTTCGTCCGTCTGGAAATTTGGGTTCAAAAATGGCACTGCCCCAAACCCGCACAAGGTACACACCGTCGAGATTTGCGCCCAGGGAAAAGGTGGCAGCCTTGGGCTCTCAGGTGCCAATGATGGTGCCCCATTACCCCTACAAAAGGCACAATGGCTTTCTGTCCTGGCAACTTTTCCCAGGGAGGAGTCTTCATCGGTTTGGAATTCTGGTCTGAGAATCGGCACTTTCCTGGACCCGCAAGTGGAACGCACCATCGAGCTTTGCGTCCAGGGAAAAGGTGGCAGTCTTGGGCTCTCAGGTGCCAATGATGGGGCCCCATTACCTTTACAAAAAGCACAATGGCTTTCTGTCCTGGCACCTTTTCCCTGGGAGGAGTCTTCATTGGTCTGGAATTCTGGGCTGTAAAATGGCACTTTCTGGGACCAGCATGTGGCACGCACTGTCATGCTTTGCGCCCAGGGAAAAGGAGGCAACCTCTGGCTCTCAGATGCCAATGACGGGCCCCCATTAACACTAGAAATGGAACAATCGCTTTCTGTCCTGGGAGCCTTTTCCCTGGGAGGAGTCGTCATCCGTCTGGAATCCTGGGCTGAACAAAGCACTTTCTCTGACCTGCACATGGCAGGCACCATCTAGCTTTGCGCCCAGGGAAAAGGTGGCAGCCTTGGGCTCTCAGGTGCCAATGATGGGGCCCCGTTAACACTAGAAAAATAACACTTGCTTTCTGTCCTGGCACCTTTTCCCTGGGAGGAATTTTCATCCCTCTGGAATTCTGGGCTGAAAAACGGCACTTCCCCGGACCTGCAAGTGGAACGCACCGTCGAGCTTTGTGCCCAGGCAAAAGGTGGCAGCCTTGGGCTCTCAGGTGCCAATGACGGGCCCCATTACCCCTGGAAAAAGAACAATCGTTTCCTGTCCTGGCACATTTTCCCTGGGAGGAATCTTCATTGGTCTGGAATTCTAGGCTGAAAACGGCTCTTTCCCTTACCCGCATGCGGCACGCACCGTCGAGCTTTGCGCCCAGGGAAAAGGTGGCAGCCCTGGGCTCTCAGCTGCCAATTTTGGGGCCCCATTAACCCTAGAAAAGGCACAATCGCTTTCTGTCCTGGCACCTTTTCCCAGGGAGAAATCTTCGCTGGCCTGGAATTCTGGGATGAGAAACGACACATTCCCAGACTTGCAAGTGGCATGCGCCGTCGACATTTGCGCCCAGGGAAAAGGTGGCAGCCTTGGGCTCTCAGGTGCCAAAGATGAAGTCCCATTACTCCTAGAAAAGGCACAATGGCTTTCTGTCCTGACACCTTTTCCCAGAGTGGAATCGACTTCCGTCTGGAATTCTGGGCTGAAAAGCGGCCCTTTCCCGGACCTGCACAGGGTATGCACCGTCGAGCTTTGCACCCAGGGAAAAGGTGGCAGCCTTGGGCTCTCATGTGCCAAGGATGGGGCCCAATTAGCATTACAAAATACACAATGGCTTTGTCTCCTGGTACATATTGCCTCTGAGGAATCTTCATAGGTCTGGAATTCTGGGCTGAAAAATGGCACTTTCCCGGACCCGCACGTGGAACGCTCCGTCGAGCTTTGCACCCAGGGAAAAGGGGACAGCCTTGGGCTCTCAGGTGCCAATGATGGTGCCCCATTACCCCTACAAAAGGCACAATGGCTTTCTGCCCTGGCACCTTTTCCCTGGGAGAAATCTTCATCGGCCTCGAATTCTGGGATGAGAAACAGCACATTCCTGGACCCGCAAGTGGCACGCACCGTCGAGCTTTGCGCTCAGGGAAAAGGTTGCAGCCTTGGGCTCTCAGGTGTCAATGATGGAGCCCCATTAACCCTAGAAAAGGAACAATCGCTTTCTGTCCTGACACCTTTTCCCAGGAAGGAATCTTCATCGGTCTGGAATTCTGGAATGAGAAACGGCAATTTCCCGGACCCTCACGTAGCACGCATGGTCGAGCTTTGCGCCCAGGGTATAGGAGGCAACCTTGGGCTCTCAGGTGCCAGTGATGGAGCCCGATTAAACCTAGAAATGGAACAATCGCTTTCTGTCCTGGGAGCCTCTTCCCTGTTAGGAGTCTTCATCCGTCTGGAATTCAGGGCTGAAAAACGGCACTTTCCCGGACAAGAAAGTGGTATGTGCCGTTGATGTTTGCGCCCACGGAAAAGGTGGCAGCCTTGAACTCTCAGGTGCCAATGATGGGGCACCATTGACCCTAGAAAAGGACAATTCAATTTCTGACCTGGCACCTTTTCCCTGGGAGGTGTCTTCGTCCGTCTGGAATTCTGGGCTGAAAAATGGCACTTCCCCGGACCCGCAAGTGGCACGCGCCGTCGCCATTTGCGCCCAGGCAAAAGGTGGCAGCCTTGGGCTCTCAGGTGCCAATGATGGGGCCCCGTTAACACTAGAAAAATAACACTTGCTTTCTGTCCTGGCACCTTTTCCCTGGGAGGAATCTTCGTCCGTCTGGAAATCTGGGTTCAAAAATGGCACTGCCCCAAACCCGCACAAGGTACACACCGTCGAGCTTTGCGCCCAGGGAAAAGGTGGCAGCCTTGGGCTCTCAGGTGCCAATGATGGTGCCCCATTACCCCTACAAAAGGCACAATGGCTTTCTGTCCTGGCACCTTTTCCCAGGGAGGAATCTTCATCGGTTTGGAATTCTGGTCTGAGAATCGGCACTTTCCTGGGGCCGCAAGTGGAACGCACCATCGAGCTTTGCGTCCAGGGAAAAGGTGGCAGTCTTGGGCTCTCAGGTGCCAATGATGGGGCCCCATTACCTTTACAAAAAGCACAATGGCTTTCTGTCCTGGCACCTTTTCCCTGGGAGGAGTGTCGCAGCCTGCTCTAGAGAGGACTGCACACACCAATGTGATGTAAAGCAAATCCCAAGTTTATTCAAAACCACAGGTATTTATCACCTTAACTGACCCCGCCCCAGGTACGGATGTCCGCTTCCATAGGTCAAGGCTGGAAACATGTCCTTTTAAGGTGAAAACGAAACCTGTAAGGTGGTCACTCAGATCCACCTGAATTAGAGGCTGCAACATCTCCCCCTTTTCTTTCAAAGAACAAGGTGAAAATACAAACAACATAACACAGAACTAACACAACAACTTGCTATAAATTACAATCAGTGCAAAACAAGAAAACTTTTCTCACGTGAGACTTTATGGTCCTTCTGTGTGGTCGTCACCACACTGACCATGGTAAACAGAACAACAATTTTAATAAATAGTGTCTGAGTGCAGTGATCTCAAGGGTTAGCTTCAGTCCAGCTGAGCTAATTCCCTATGCCACTTCACAAGAGCAATTCTCAGTTTTACGCGGCCGTCGTAGACTGAGAAAAGCCTTGAGATTCAGTCACTTCAGGCACTTTGTGAACTTATTTGAGCAGTGAAATTAAACCTTTGGTCAGAAGTTAGACCTTTTTTTAACCAGTCACAGATTCATGTGTCAGCATTGCCCGTCAAGTGAGCTGTGGATCCCGTGCCATCTGCAGGGCCAACAGGCATGTTGTTCCCTGCAGATTTGGCTGGGCCTTTTCGGATCCAGGGCTTTACCCATTTTGCTGGTATCCACTCACTGCCTTGATCTGAAGATACACAAGCGTATCCACGGCCCCACGTTATCAGCTGAAACGGACCTTTCCATATGTTCAAGGCAGGTTGATAGACTGCAACTTGAACATCTGAGGCTGAGAAATTGCGCAAATTTTCTGAGAAATGTGAAAAAATTGGGGGATCATTAGTCTCCCTTGGGTTTAACCAATTTAGAACATAACAAGCTTTCATCAGTACATTTTGTGGGCTACGCATCTCCATTTCCCCCTCTCTTTTTAGAACTGACACCATGCGTTTTAAATCTTGGTGGTGGCGTTCAATGATTGCTTGTCCGCCAGAGTTATGGGGGATGCCAGTGACATGATTAATCTGCCACTGATTAAAAAAGGTGACACATATTTTGCCTTTATATGCTGGAGCATTATCTGTTTTGATAATGTCAGGCTTACCCAATGCAGCAAAAGCACTGAGCCAATGTTTGATGCATGCTTTGGCAGCAGTGGAGACGTCAGCAGTGGCCCACATTGCTTTAGAGCAAGTGTCAACTGATACATGAACGTACCTTAAATGTCCAAAAGATACAATTTCAGTGACATCAGTTTGCCAAATTTTCCGAGCTTCTAACCCTCGTGGGTTAACTCCTCCAGACTGAATGGGTGCTATTTTGGCACAGTCAGGGCAGGAAGCAATAATAGCCCTGGCTTGTGATCGTGACAAAGAAAATTCATTTTGTATGGCTTTAGCTGATTGGTGGAAAAAGGAATGTGACCGGGTAGCTTGTTCAAAAGGAGTTAGTGTTGTGACTGCAGCAGCAGAAACAGCTTGATCAATGAATGCATTACCTTGAACAAGTATGCCTTCCCCATCCGAGTGACTGCGTATGTGAGTACACCAGAAGGGGTGCTGACGATGTTCAACTAAATTCCACAATGTGATGAACAAGGATTGCAGTTTTGAATTTGAAACGTACCCTAATAAGGAACGGGAAATTCTAGTAACAATTCCTACTACATACAGAGAATCAATAACAAGGTTAACAGGCTGATAAGAGAAATGCTGAAATACCAAAATTACAGCTTTTAGCTCTAAATGTTGCACAGACTCGTGTGCTTGCTCAATCACTAAGTCCCACTGACCATTTTTCTGTGTGGCATAGCCATATTTACCTGTTTTACTGCTGGCATCTGTAAACAATGTAATAGCTCCAGGAATGGGGTCCCACACTCGCAGAAGTCGCTCTTCAATTATTAGGGAGGTGTCAAAAAGAGGACACTTTGGATAATGGTTATCTATGGTGACACCATTCACTGCAAGCGCAAAAGTTACAGATTGCAGTGACCATTCTGCAACCAGATCAAGAGATTTTAATGGTAATACAATTTTGTCTGGTTCTCGTCCCGAGATGGTCCTCAACCTTTTGCGAGCCTTTATTAGCATAGAGCCAATAACTTCAAATCTAGGGTTAATGGTATTTCTTAACCGGGCAGAGCAAAAAACCCATTCCAGAACTTGTAGTTCTTTTGATGTTTGAGCTATTAGTACAGCCACTTCTATCTGTTTGTTGTAAACAAATAGACAAATAGGCAACAGTGGGTCATAGCGATATGCCATGGTAGAACTAATTTTGCGCTCAATTTTAGCAATGGTTTGTTTTACCTCTGGCGTTTCTGTTCTTGGTTCAGTGGGGTCTGTTGTATTCTGTAGCAAGGAGAATAATGGTGCCAAGTCCTCATTTGTGATGCCGCAATAGGTACGGAGCCACTGAAGGTCTCCAACCAGCTTTTGCACAGATTGGACATTAGTGATTTTGGAGTTTAGCTGCAATTTTTGCGGCCGAACTCGGGTCTCAGTAATCACCATACCCAAATAGTTCCAAGGAGCGCATCTTTGAATTTTTTCAGGTGCTACAATGAGGCCATATTCTTTTAGATCATTAACCAAAGTTTGCTCCTTTTCCTCAGATAATGGCTGAGGACTTGCGATCATTATATCATCCATGAAGTGGTACACAATACAATCCAAATTATTTTGTCTCCAAGATTTCAGTGCAATATCAACAAACCATTGGCAAATCGTAGGGGAATTTTTCATGCCCTGAGATAATACTACCCAATGATAACGTTTTGCTGGTGCCTCTCTGTTAATTGTTGGCACCGAGAAGGCAAATTTTTCATAATCATCTGGATGTAAAGGAATTGTGAAGAAACAATCCCTTAGATCCAAAACCAGCAAATACCATTCCTTGAGCAGCATAACAGGGGATGGCATTCCAGGTTGAAGTGCTCCCATGGACTCCATGCGGTCATTGACGGCCCTCAGATCTTGGAGCAGCCGCCATTTGCCTGATTTCTTTTGAATTGTGAAGATAAGAGTGTTCCAGGGACTGGTGGAGGGCTCAATATGCCCAGCATCTAATTGTTCTTTGACCAGGACCTTTAAGTGGTGCAGCTTCTCTTCAGGGAGCGGCCACTGGGGGACCCAGATAGGGCTTTCATCTTTCCATTTTAATTTTAATAAAGGGCGAGAGCTGCTTTCAGTGGCCGCTACCCAAAATTTGTAGTCAGCTGCATTCCCCATTGTGAAAGCGCATCCCTTCCCAAAAGACATAGGGAGGTTTGCAGTACATATGGACGTACCACAGCCCTGTTTCCTTCACCATCAACTATTGTAACAAATGCAGAACTAATTTTGGCAACTGACTGACCACCAATTCCTGCTACAGTTGAATCAGTTAACTCTAATGGCCACTGTATAGGCCAATTTTCTAAAGGTAAGATAGTAACATCAGAACCTGTGTCAATCATCATATTAACATTAGATAACATGACACCTCTTGGGCCGGTTATTGTGACAGCTCTACACGGCCTTTCTGCTGACACCTGTTGTACAAACATAACATTAGGAACATCTGTAGAATCCACATTTCCCATCCTGTTCCCAAACTGTTCTGCACCTGCAGTGCAGGGAACGAAAGGAATCAACTGAGCGATCTTGCTCCCTTTGGGAATAGTAACAGGAGGGGCAAAAACCTTTATCAGGATGTCAATCACTCCATTGTAGTCAACATCTATACACTTAGGCAACACAAATATGCCCATACGAGAAGCTGAGCATTGTCCTATTAATAATGCAGCTAGACCATTTCCTAAGGGACCCTTGTGGTCACTGGGAATGGCATGAACCACGTCATTAGTTATTGTGATTGCACTGGTGGTTGCCAAGTCGAGGCTGGCATGGCTTGTGGTTGTGGTTGCCATGTGGGGGAGGCAGCCTGGCTCGGGATTCCATGGGGTATTTGAGTGGCCGCGCCCCATGGCCCGCGGCCCTTCCGGTTTCCCGAAGGCTCAGGCCCACTCCCCGTATTTTCCAGAGGAGTGCCATCCTTTCTAAATTTAGAATAACAATCCTGTGCCCTGTGACCAAGCCTGTCACAACGAATACATTTTCCGGTAAAGCTTTGAGTTCTGCTATATTTTGATTGTGCTGGACAACATTTTGTTGTATGTCCCCTTTTTCCACAATTAAAGCAACCTCCAGGGTCCTTTTCCCCTTTTTTTCGGGTGGATTGTTTGCTAAGGGCTGTGGCTAGGGCAGAGGCATGTAGCTTTGCTTTTTCCTCCTCTTCTACCCAGGGCAACCTGGCACAGGCTTCAATTAACTGTACCAAAGTAGCTGTGGCTGGTAGAGAGGCTATAAGCTGTTTGCATTGAGGATTGGCATTATTAATTACCAGATCTTTCAATAATACTGGTTTCATTTCAGAGGTAAGATTTGGAGCCACATCTAGGGCTTCTTTTACTTTATCTACAAATTCCATAAATGTTTGTCCAGGTTTCTGCATTATTTGCATATAGGGTAGAGAAGGTTTTCCCTTCTTAGGCAGATTAGAGAATGCGGTCAAAGCAGCATTCTTTGACTGTTGCAAAATACGCATATGTATTGCAGCTTGTGTTTGTGGGTCTTCATAAGCTCCTGATCCCATTAGCTGGTCTAAAGATGCTAATCTTAAGGGATGTCCAGTTTCTAAGTGTATATTTTTTGCCTGTTCCTCCGTTAACTGCTCTTTCCATTTTTGTAAAAATAACATATAAGCAGTAGGAGGTAGGATAAACTCCATTAAAGCCTTCGTGTCTGCTGGGACTAGGTTATTGTATTTTATGAAGGCTGTGATTTGGTTTTTTACCAAGGCATTGTCATAGCCATATTGAAGGACTATATTGTGTATTTTTTGTGCAATTTTCCAATCAAGTGGCTCCCATTTTAAGCCTTGTGTAGTGTTAATCACAGGCGCAGAAACCAGGGGTTGCAGGGAAGGTGAGGGTGTACCTACTTCTGCAGCTATGGATACTAACTCTTTGTACCTTTGCTGGGTATTAAATGTGAGGTCGCGAGGTAGCTCTGTTACATCGCGGTCCCCGGCTTCCCCCACCCTGTTCCAAATAGAGGCTTTTTTCTGCGCCGTTGTTGAAGACTGCAGGTGCCAGTTTTCTGGCGCGGGGATGGTCCCTTCCAGCGCTGGAGAACTTGGGTCTTGCGCGCCCGGCGCCGTGGGCGCTGTGGGCGGCGCACGGTGGATGGGACGCGCTTCGCTGGCTCCGCTCCACTGGGGTGGGGCCCCTCCCCTCTCCCTGACGTAGTCGAACCACGCAGGGGGTGGTGGGGATGGCGCGGGACCCGGTCCGCCCCAGGTGAGGGCGAATTCGGAGCCGACCCCGGCCCCTGCAGGCTGCGGAGGACCCACACCTGGCGCATGCGCCGTGATTGGCAGGCAGTGGGGAGGGGGGTCGGGCGGTCCTGGCGCCTCGTTGCTGAATGCGCGCGCAGCCTCTTTGTTTGGCTCAGCCGCGTGGTGACTTTTCGCGGGCTTTGCGAGCACGTGGTCTCCTTGTTTACCCGGCCACGCGGTTTCCAGCCCCGCTGAAATGTCTCCCGCAGCCGCCTCTTGCCGCAACGGAGCGACTCCGGCGTGCCCTCGGGGCGGCGGGGAGCGTAGCGGCGGGGCGACCCCAGCCCCGAGGTACCCGCTGGGCATTGGCGGCGGCGGCGGCGCCGAAGGTGGATGGACAGGGGAAGAGAAACTCCGAGGGGTTTGTCTCCCCCTCCACATGTCTCTCTCGGCTGAGGGCATTCCCCATCGCGCCTTCTCGGAGTTAGGATTTAAATAAAACTCACTCACGGTTTGGTTTCCTGCGGCGTGTCTCGTGGGGTTCCAAGGTTGCTGCTGAGGTCCGGCCGCTTCTACAGCGGCAGCCGGTGGTCTCATTCGCTGTACAGAGGCGACTTCTTGGCTTTTCGCGGCGACGAACGGCATGGAAAAGCTTTGATCCCATGGGTGCTGTGGTCTTGCCGGGTTTTCCGGAGCAGGAGCGGGCGGTGCCGCGTCTGGGTACCGCGGCGGTTGTCCGACGGACGGCACGGGCGGCACGGGTGGAGAGGGGTACCGCGGCAGCATTTCTGCGAGCGGCGGTGCCCACGGCGGTGCAGAAGGATGTTCAGGGGAAAAATCGCCTTGCAAAAGCTGACTGTTTTCCGTCCTCTCCGGTAGATCGAGGTTTTTACGGGCTCGTTCTACTGCTAACAGCATTTTCTTTACAGCTGCATATGACGGAATGAGCGGCAAAAATTCTTCGGGTGCAGTTTGCGCTGAATTCCACAAATCTGCCCCAATTTTTTCCCATAATTCTATGGAAAGCATGGAATTGGCATCTGTTAAGTGCCCTTGCCTGAAGCACCATTCCAAAATATTTTGTAATGCCTGTCTTTCAATGTCCGTTTTTGTTACACGAGCTAGTTTCTCAAATTTATCAAGCAATAAGTTGGTTTTAGACGAGTTGGAATTTCCCATGTTTCTTTAACTCACCGGTTCGAAGGTCGTGGTTCCTTCAGTCCACGTTCTTTCAGCAGCTCTCAGGGCCACTACACAAAACTCCCAAGTTTACAGGAGACAGAAGCTCTCAGGGGCTTCTCCACAAAGCACCCAAAAAAACTGGGGCATAGTAGCTCTCGGGGGCCACTTCTTAAGGCTCTAGGCAGACGTGCAGGTGGGTTTCATGTTCTGAGACACGTCGGGGTCCACCACTTGTCGCAGCCTGCTCTAGAGAGGACTGCACACACCAATGTGATGTAAAGCAAATCCCAAGTTTATTCAAAACCACAGGTATTTATCACCTTAACTGACCCCGCCCCAGGTACGGATGTCCGCTTCCATAGGTCAAGGCTGGAAACATGTCCTTTTAAGGTGAAAACGAAACCTGTAAGGTGGTCACTCAGATCCACCTGAATTAGAGGCTGCAACAGAGGAGTCTTCATTGGTCTGGAATTCTGGGCTGTAAAATGGCACTTTCTGGGACCAGCACGTGGCACGCACTGTCATGCTTTGCGCCCAGGGAAAAGGAGGCAACCTCTGGCTCTCAGATGCCAATGACGGGCCCCCATTAACACTAGAAATGGAACAATCGCTTTCTGTCCTGGGAGCCTTTTCCCTGGGAGGAGTCGTCATCCGTCTGGAATTCTGGGCTGAAAAATGGCACTTTCTCTGACCTGCACGTGGCAGGCACCATCTAGCTTTGGTCCCAGGGAAAAGGTGGCAGCCTTGGGCTCTCAGGTGCCAATGATGAGTCCCCGTTAACACTAGATAAATAACAATCGCTTTCTGTCCTGGCACCTTTTCCCTGGGAGGAATTTTCGTCCATCTGGAATTCTGTACTGAAAAACGGCACTTCCCTGGACCTGCAAGTGGAACGCACTGTCGAGCTTTGTGCCCAGGCAAAAGGTGGCAGCCTTGGGCTCTCAGGTGCCAATGATGGGGCCCCATTACCCCTAGAAAAAGAACAATCGCTTTCGGTCCTGGCACCTTTTCCCTGGGAGGAATCTTCATTGGTCTGGAATTCTGGGCTGAAAACGGCTCTTTCCCTCACCCGCATGTGGCACGCACTGTCGAGCCTTGCGCCCAGGTAAAAGGTGGCAGCCCTGGGCTCTCAGCTGCCAATTTTGGGGCCCCATTAACCCTAGAAAAGGCACAATCGCTTTCTGTCCTGGCACTTTTTCCCAGGGAGATATCTTTGCTGGCCTGGAAGTCTGGGATGAGAAACGGCACATTCCCGGACTTGCAAGTGGCACGCGCCGTCGACATTTGCGCCCAGGGAAAAGGTGGCAGCCTTGGGCTCTCAGGTGCCAAAGATGGGGCCCCATTACCCCTAGAAAAGGCACAATGGCTTTCTGTCCTGACACCTTTTCCCAGAGAGGAATCGACTTCCGTCTGGAATTCTGGGCTGAAAAACGGCCCTTTCCCGGACCCGCACAGGGTATGCACCGTCGAGCTTTGCACCCAGGGAAAAGGAGGCAGCCTTGGGCTCTCAGGTGCCAATGATGGGGCCCAATAAGCATTACAAAATACACAATGGCTTTGTCTCCTGGTACCTTTTCCCTCCGAGGAATCTTCATAGGTCTGGAATTCTGGGCTGAAAAATGGCACTTTCCCGGACCCGCACGTGAAACGCTCCGTCGAGCTTTGCGCCCAGGGAAAAGGTGGCAGCCTTGGGCTCTCAGGTGTCAATTTTGGGACCCCATTAACCCTAGAAAAGGCACAATTGTGTTCTGTCCTGAACTCTTTTCCCGAGAGAAATCTTCATCAGCCTCGATTTCTGGGATAAGAAACAGCACATTCCTGGACCCGCAAGTGGCACGCACCGTCGAGCTTTGCGCTCAGGGAAAAGGTTGCAGCCTTCGGCTCTCAGGTGTCAATGATGGAGCCCCATTAACCCTAGAAAAGGAACAATCACTTTCTGTCCTGACACCTTTTCCCAGGGAGCAATCTTCATCGGTCTGGAATTCTGGAAATGAGAAACGGCAATTTCCCGGACCCTCACGTAGCACGCATGGTCGAGCTTTGCGCCCAGGGTATAGGAGGCAACCTTGGGCTCTCAGGTGCATATAAAGGAGCCCCATTAACCCTAGAAATGGAACAATCGCTTTCTGTCCTGGCACCTTTTCCCTGGGAGGAATCTTCATTGGTCTGGAATTGAGGGCTGAAAAACGGCACTTTCCTAGACAAGAAAGTGGGACGCGCCGTTGATGTTTGCGCCCACGGAAAAGGTGGCAGCCTTGAACTCTCAGGTGCCAATGATGGGGCACCATTGACCCTAGAAAAGGACAATTCGATTTCTGACCTGGCACCTTTTCCCTGGGAGGTGTCTTCATCCGACTGGAATTCTGGGCTGAAAAATGGCACTTCCCCGGACCCGCAAGTGGCACGCGCCGTCGCCATTTGCGCCCAGGCAAAAGGTGGCAGCCTTGGGCTCTCAGGTGCCAAGGATGGGGCCCCGTTAACACTAGAAAAATAACACTTGCTTTCTGTCCTGGCACCTTTTCCCTGGGAGGAATCTTCGTCCGTCTGGAAATCTGGGTTCAAAAATGGCACTGCCCCAAACCCGCACAAGGTACACACCGTCGAGCTTTGCGCCCAGGGAAAAGGGGGCAGCCTTGGGCTCTCAGGTGCCAATGATGGTGCCCCATTACCCCTACAAAAGGCACAATGGCTTTCTGTCCTGGCACGTTTTCCCAGGGAGGAATCTTCATCGGTTTGGAATTCTGGTCTGAGAATCGGCACTTTCTTGGACCCGCAAGTGGAACGCACCATCGAGCTTTGCGTCCAGGGAAAAGGTGGCAGTCTTGGGCTCTCAGGTGCCAATGATGGGGCCCCATTACCTTTACAAAAAGCACAATGGCTTTCTGTCCTGGCACCTTTTCCCTGGGAGGAGTCTTCATTGGTCTGGAATTCTGGGCTGTAAAATGGCACTTTCTGGGACCAGCACGTGGCACGCACTGTCATGCTTTGCGCCCAGGGAAAAGGAGGCAACCTCTGGCTCTCAGATGCCAATGACGGGCCCCCATTAACACTAGAAATGGAACAATCGCTTTCTGTCCTGGGAGCCTTTTCCCTGGGAGGAGTCGTCATCCGCCTGGAATGCTGGGCTGAACAAAGGTCTTTCTCTGACCGGCACGTGGCAGGCACCATCTAGCTTTGCGCCCAGGGAAAAGGTGGCAGCCTTGGGCTCTCAGGTGGCAATGATGGAGCCCCATTACCCCTAGAAAAGGCACAATGGCTTTCTGTCCTGACACCTTTTCCCTGTGAGGAATCTTCATCGGTCTGGAATTCTGGAATGAGAAACGGCAATTTCCCGGACCCTCACGTAGCACGCATGGTCGAGCTTTGCGCCCAGGGTATAGGAGGCAACCTTGGGCTCTCAGGTGCATATAAAGGAGCCCCATTAACCCTAGAAATGGAACAATCGCTTTCTGTCCTGGGAGCCTCTTCCCTGTGAGGAGTCTTCATCCGTCTGGAATTGAGGGCTGAAAAACGGCACATTCCCGGACAAGAAAGTGGTACGTGCCGTTGATGTGTGCGCCCACGGAAAAGGTGGCAGCCTTGAACTCTCAGGTGCCAATGATGGGGCACCATTGACCCTAGAAAAGGACAATTCGATTTCTGACCTGGCACCTTTTCCCTGGGAGGTGTCTTCGTCCGTCTGGAATTCTGGGCTGAAAAATGGCACTTCCCCGGACCGGCAAGTGGCACGCGCCGTCGACATTTGCGCCCAGGCAAAAGGTGGCAGCCTTGGGCTCTCAGGTGCCAATGATGGGGCCCCGTTAACACTAGAAAAATAACACTTGCTTTCTCTCCTGGCACCTTTTCCCTGGGAGGAATTTTCGTCCGTCTGGAATTCTGGGCTGAAAAACGGCACTTCCCCGGACCTGCAAGTTGAACGCACCGTCGAGCTTTGTGCCCAGGCAAAAGGTGGCAGCCTTGGGCTCTCAGGTGCCAATGACGGGCCCCATTACCCCTAGAAATAGAACAATCGTTTTCTGTCCTGGCACCTTTTCCCTGGGCGGAATCTTCATTGGTCTGGAATTCTGGGCTGAAAACGGCTCTTTCCCTTACCCGCATGCGGCACGCACCGTCGAGCTTTGCGCCCAGGGAAAAGGTGGCAGCCCTGGGCTCTCAGCTGCCAATTTTGGGGCCCCATTAACCCTAGAAAAAGCACAATGGCTTTCTGTCCTGGCACCTTTTCCCAGGGAGAAATCTTTGCTGGCCTGGAATTCTGGGATGAGAAACGGCACATTCCCGGACTTGCAAGTGGCACGCGCCGTCGACATTTGCGCCCAGGGAGAAGGTGGCAGCCTTGGGCTCTCAGGTGCCAATGATGGGGCCCCATTACCCCTAGAAAAGGCACAATGGCTTTCTGTCCTGACACCTTTTCCCAGAGAGGAATCGACTTCCGTCTGAAATTCTGGGCTGATAAACGGCCCTTTCCCGGACCCGCACAGGGTGTGCACCGTCGAGCTTTGCACCTAGGGAAAAGGTGGCAGCCTTGGGCTCTCAGGTGCCAATGATGGGGTCCAATTAGCATTACAAAATACACAATGACTTTGTCTCCTGGTACATATTCCTTCTGAGGAATCTTCATAGGTCTGGAATTCTGGGCTGAAAAATGGCACTTTCCCGGAGCCGCACGTGGAACGCTCCGTCGAGCTTTGCGCCCAGGCAAAAGGTGGCAGCCTTGGGCTCTCAGGTGTCAATTTTGGGGCCCCATTAATTTTAGAAAAGGCACAATTGCTTTCTGCCCTGGCACCTTTTCCCTGGGAGAAATCATCATCGGCCTCGAATTCTGGGATGAGGAACAGCACATTCCTGGACCCGCAAGTGGCACGCACCGTCGAGCTTTGCGCTCAGGGAAAAGGTTGCAGCCTTCGGCTCTCAGGTGTCAATGATGGAGCCCCATTAACCCTAGAAAAGGAACAATCGCTTTCTGTCCTGACACCTTTTCCCAGGGAGATATCTTTGCTGGCCTGGAATTCTGGGATGAGAAACGGCACATTCCCGGACTTTCAAGTGGCACGCGCCGTCGACATTTGCGCCCAGGGAAAAGGTGGCAGCCTTGGGCTCTCAGGTGCCAATGATGGGGCCCCATTACCCCTAGAAAAGGCACAATGGCTTTCTGTCCTGACACCTTTTCCCAGAGAGGAATCGACTTCCGTCTGAATTTCTGGGCTGATAAACGGCCCTTTCCCGGACCCGCACAGGGTTTGCACCGTCGAGCTTTTCACCTAGGGAAAAGGTGGCAGCCTTGGGCTCTCAGGTGCCAATGATGGGGTCCAATTAGCATTACAAAATACACAATGACTTTGTCTCCTGGTACATATTCCTTCTGAGGAATCTTCATTGGTCTGGAATTCTGGGCTGAAAAATGGCAATTTCCCGGACAAGAAAGTGATATGTGCCGTTGATGTTTGCGCCCACGGAAAAGGTGGCAGCCTTGAACTCTCAGGTGCCAATGATGGGGCACCATTGACCCTAGAAAAGGACAATTCGATTTCTGACCTGGCACCTTTTCCCTGGGAGGTGTCTTCATCCGACTGGAATTCTGGGCTGAAAAATGGCACTTCCCCGGACCGGCAAGTGGCACGCGCCGTCGCCATTTGCGCCCAGGCAAAAGGTGGCAGCCTTGGGCTCTCAGGTGCCAAGGATGGGGCCCCGTTAACACTAGAAAAATAACACTTGCTTTCTGTCCTGGCACCTTTTCCCTGGGAGGAATCTTCGTCCGTCTGGAAATCTGGGTTAAAAAATGGCACTGCCCCAAACCCGCACAAGGTACACACCGTCGAGATTTGCGCCCAGGGAAAAGGGGGCAGCCTTGGGCTCTCAGGTGCCAATGATGGTGCCCCATTACCCCTACAAAAGGCACAATGGCTTTCTGTCCTGGCACGTTTTCCCAGGGAGGAATCTTCATCGGTTTGGAATTCTGGTCTGAGAATCGGCACTTTCTTGGACCCGCAAGTGGAACGCACCATCGAGCTTTGCGTCCAGGGAAAAGGTGGCAGTCTTGGGCTCTCAGGTGCCCATGATGGGGCCCCATTACCTTTACAAAAAGCACAATGGCTTTCTGTCCTGGCACCTTTTCCCTGGGAGGAGTCTTCATTGGTCTGGAATTCTGGGCTGTAAAATGGCACTTTCTGGGACCAGCACGTGGCACGCACTGTCATGCTTTGCGCCCAGGGAAAAGGAGGCAACCTCTGGCTCTCAGATGCCAATGACGGGCCCCCATTAACACTAGAAATGGAACAATCGCTTTCTGTCCTGGGAGCCTTTTCCCTGGGAGGAGTCGTCATCCGCCTGGAATGCTGGGCTGAACAAAGGTCTTTCTCTGACCGGCACGTGGCAGGCACCATCTAGCTTTGCGCCCAGGGAAAAGGTGGCAGCCTTGGGCTCTCAGGTGGCAATGATGGAGCCCCATTACCCCTAGAAAAGGCACAATGGCTTTCTGTCCTGACACCTTTTCCCTGGGAGGAATCTTCATCGGTCTGGAATTCTGGAATGAGAAACGGCAATTTCCCGGACCCTCACGTAGCACGCATGGTCGAGCTTTGCGCCCAGGGTATAGGAGGCAACCTTGGGCTCTCAGGTGCATATAAAGGAGCCCCATTAACCCTAGAAATGGAACAATCGCTTTCTGTCCTGGGAGCCTCTTCCCTGTGAGGAGTCTTCATCCGTCTGGAATTGAGGGCTGAAAAACGGCACTTTCCCGGACAAGAAAGTGGTACGTGCCGTTGATGTGTGCGCCCACGGAAAAGGTGGCAGCCTTGAACTCCCAGGTGCCAATGATGGGGCACCATTGACCCTAGAAAAGGACAATTCGATTTCTGACCTGGCACCTTTTCCCTGGGAGGTGTCTTCGTCCGTCTGGAATACTGGGCTGAAAAATGGCACTTCCCCGGACCCGCAAGTGGCACGCGCCGTCGACATTTGCGCCCAGGCAAAAGGTGGCAGCCTTGGGCTCTCAGGTGCCAATGATGGGGCCCCGTTAACACTAGAAAAATAACACTTGCTTTCTGTCCTGGCACCTTTTCCTAGGGAGGAATCTTCGTCCGACTGGAATTTTGGGTTCAAAAATGGCACTGCCCCAAACCCGCACAAGGTACACACCGTCGAGCTTTGCGCCCAGGGAAAAGGTGGCAGTCTTGCGCTCTCAGGTGCCAATGATGGGGCCCCATTACCTTTACAAAAAGCACAATGGCTTTCTGTCCTGGCACCTTTTCCCTGGGAGGAGTCTTCATTGGTCTGGAATTCTGGGCTGTAAAATGGCACTTTCTGGGACCAGCACGTGGCACGCACTGTCATGCTTTGCGCCCAGGGAAAAGGAGGCAACCTCTGGCTCTCAGATGCCAATGATGGGCCCCCATTAACACTAGAAATGGAACAATCGCTTTCTGTCCTGGGAGCCTTTTCCCTGGGAGGGGTCTTCATTGGTCTGGAATTCTGGGCTGAAAAATGGCACTTTCTCTGACCTGCACGTGGCAGGCACCATCTAGCTTTGCGCCCAGGGAAAAGGTGGCAGCCTTGGGCTCTCAGGTGCCAATGATGGGTCCCCGTTAACACTAGATAAATAACAATCGCTTTCTGTCCTGGCACCTTTTCCCTGGGAGGAATTTTCGTCCGTCTGGAATTCTGGACTGAAAAACGGCACTTCCCTGGACCTGCAAGTGGAACGCACTGTCGAGCTTTGTGCCCAGGCAAAAGGTGGCAGTCTTGGGCTCTCAGGTGACAATGATGGGGCCCCATTACCCCTAGAAAAAGAACAATCGCTTTCTGTCCTGGCACCTTTTCCCTGGGAGGAATCTTCATTGGTCTGGAATTCTGGGCTGAAAACGGCTCTTTCCCTCACCCGCATGTGGCACGCACCGTCGAGCCTTGCGCCCAGGGAAAAGGTGGCAGCCCTGGGCTCTCAGCTGCCAATTTTGGGGCCCCATTAACCCTAGAAAAAGCACAATGGCTTTCTGTCCTGGCACCTTTTCCCAGGGAGAAATCTTTGCTGGCCTGGAATTCTGGGATGAGAAACGGCACATTCCCGGACTTGCAAGTGGCACGCGCCGTCGACATTTGTGCCCAGGGAAAAGGTGGCAGCCTTGGGCTCTCAGGTGCCAAAGATGGGGCCCCATTACCCCTAGAAAAGGCACAATGACTTTCTGTCCTGACACCTTTTCCCAGAGAGGAATCGACTTCCGTCTGAAATTCTGGGCTGATAAACGGCCCTTTCCCGGACCCGCACAGGGTGTGCACCGTCGAGCTTTGCACCTAGGGAAAAGGTGGCAGCCTTGGGCTCTCAGGTGCCAATGATGGGGACCAATTAGCATTACAAAATACACAATGGCTTTGTCTCCTGGTACCTTTTCCCTCCGAGGAATCTTCATAGGTCTGGAATTCTGGGCTGAAAAATGGCACTTTCCCGGACCTGCACGTGGAACGCTCCGTCGAGCTTTGCGCCCAGGCAAAAGGTGGCAGCCTTGGGCTCTCAGGTGTCAATTTTGGGGCCCCATTAATTTTAGAAAAGGCACAATTGCTTTCTGCCCTGGCACCTTTTCCCTGGGAGAAATCTTCATCGGCCTCGAATTCTGGGATGAGAAACAGCACATTCCTGGACCCGCAAGTGGCACGCACCGTCGAGCTTTGCGCTCAGGGAAAAGGTTGCAGCCTTCGGCTCTCAGGTGTCAATGATGGAGCCCCATTAACCCTAGAAAAGGAACAATCGCTTTCTGTCCTGACACCTTTTCCCAGGGAGGAATCTTCATCGGTCTGGAATTCTGGAATGAGAAACGGCAATTTCCCGGACCCTCATGTAGCACGCATGGTCGAGCTTTGCGCCCAGGGTATAGGAGGCAACCTTGGGCTCTCAGGTGCATATAAAGGAGCCCCATTAACCCTAGAAATGGAACAATCGCTTTCTGTCCTGGGAGCCTCTTCCCTGTGAGGAGTCTTCATCCGTCTGGAATTGAGGGCTGAAAAACGGCACTTTCCCGGACAAGAAAGTGGTATGTGCCGTTGATGTTTGCGCCCACGGAAAAGGCGGCAGCCTTGAACTCTCAGGTGCCAATGATGGGGCACCATTGACCCTAGAAAAGGACAATTCGATTTCTGACCTGGCACCTTTTCCCTGGGAGGTGTCTTCGTCCGTCTGGAATTCTGGGCTGAAAAATGGCACTTCCCCGGACCCGCAAGTGGCAGGCGCCGCCGCCATTTGCGCCCAGGCAAAAGGTGGCAGCCTTGGGCTCTCAGGTGCCAATGATCGGGCCCCGTTAACACTAGAAAAATAACACTTGCTTTCTGTCCTGGCACCTTTTCCCAGGGAGGAATCTTCGTCCGTCTGGAAATTTGGGTTCAAAAATGGCACTGCCCCAAACCCGCACAAGGTACACACCGTCGATATTTGCGCCCAGGGAAAAGGGGACAGCCTTGGGCTCTCAGCTGCCAATGATGGTGCCCCATTACCCCTACAAAAGGCACAATGGCTTTCTGTCCTGGCACCTTTTCCCAGGGAGGAGTCTTCATCGGTTTGGAATTCTGGTCTGGGAATCGGCACTTTCCTGGACCCGCAAGTGGAACGCACCATCGAGCTTTGCGTCCAGGGAAAAGGTGGCAGTCTTGGGCTCTCAGGTGCCAATGATGGGGCCCCATTACCTTTACCAAAAGCACAATGGCTTTCTGTCCTGGCACCTTTTCCCTGGGAGGAGTCTTCATTGGTCTGGAATTCTGGGCTGTAAAATGGCACTTTCTGGGACCAGCACGTGGCACGCACTGTCATGCTTTGCGCCCAGGGAAAAGGAGGCAACCTCTGGCTCTCAGATGCCAATGACGGGCCCCCATTAACACTAGAAATGGAACAATCGCTTTCTGTCCTGGGAGCCTTTTCCCTGGGAGGAGTCGTCATCCGTCTGGAATCCTGGGCTGAACAAAGCACTTTCTCTGACCTGCACATGGCAGGCACCATCTAGCTTTGCGCCCAGGGAAAAGGTGGCAGCCTTGGGCTCTCAGGTGCCAATGATGGGTCCCCGTTAACACTAGAAAAATAACACTTGCTTTCTGTCCTGGCACCTTTTCCCAGGGAGGAATTTTCGTCCCTCTGGAATTCTGGGCTGAAAAACGGCACTTCCCCGGACCTGCAAGTGGAACGCACCGTCGAGCTTTGTGCCCAGGCAAAAGGTGGCAGCCTTGGGCTCTCAGGTGCCAATGATGGGGCCCCATTACCCCTAGAAAAAGAACAATCGTTTCCTGTCCTGGCACCTTTTCCCTGGGAGGAATCTTCATTGGTCTGGAATTCTAGGCTGAAAACGGCTCTTTCCCTTACCCGCATGCGGCACGCACCGTCGAGCTTTGCGTCCAGGGAAAAGGTGGCAGCCCTGGGCTCTCAGCTGCCAATTTTGGGGCCCCTTTAACCCTAGAAAAAGTACAATCGCTTTCTGTCCTGGCACCTTTTCCCAGGGAGAAATCTTTCCTGGCCTGGAATTCTGGGATGAGAAACGGCACATTCCCGGAGTTGCAAGTGGCACTCGCCGTCGACATTTGCGCCCAGGGAAAAGGTGGCAGCCTTGGGCTCTCAGGTGCCCATTTTGGGGCCCCGTTACCCCTACAAAAGGCACAATGGCTTTCTGTCCTGACACCTTTTCCTAGAGAGGAATCGACTTCCGTCTGGAATTCTGGGCTGAAAAACGGCCCTTTCCTGGACCAGCACAGGGTATGCACCGTCGAGATTTGCACCCAGGGAAAAGGTGGCAGCCTTGGGCTCTCAGGTGCCAATGATGGGGCCCAATTAGCATTACAAAATACACAATGGCTTTGTCTCCTGGTACCTTTTCCCTCTGAGGAATCTTCATAGGTCTGGAATTCTGGGCTGAAAAATGGAACTTTCCCGGACCCACACGTGGAACGCTCCGTCGAGCTTTGCGCCCAGGGAAAAGGTGGCAGCCTTGGGCTCTCAGGTGTCAAATTTGGGGTCCCATTAATCCTAGAAAAGGCACAATTGCTTTCTGCCCTGGCACCTTTTCCCTGGGAGAAATCTTCATCGGCCCCGAATTCTGGGATGAGAAACAGCACATTCCTGGACCCGCAAGTGGCACGCACCGTCGAGCTTTGCGCCCAGGGAAACGGTTGCAGCCTTCGGCTCTCAGGTGCCAATGATGGGTCCCCATTACTCCTAGAAAAGGAGAAATCCATTCCTGTCCTGGCACCTTTTCCCTGGGAGGAATCTTCATCGGTCTGGAATTCTGGAATGAGAAACGGCAATTTCCCGGACCCTCACGTAGCACGCATGGTCGAGCTTTGCGCCCAGGGTATAGGAGGCAACCTTGGGCTCTCAGGTGCCAATGATGGGGCCCGATTAACCCTAGAAATGGAACAATCGCTTTCTGTCCTGGGAGCCTCTTCCCTGTGAGGAGTCTTCATCCGTCTGGAATTGAGGGCTGAAAAACGGCACTTTCCCGGACAAGAAAGTGGTACGCGCCGTTGATGTTTGCGCCCACGGAAAAGGTGGCAGCCTTGAACTCTGAGGTGCCAATGATGGGGCACCATTGACCCTAGAAAAGGACAATTCGATTTCTGACCTGGCACCTTTTCCCTGGGAGGTGTCTTCGTCCGTCTGGAATTCTGGGCTGAAAAATGGCACTTCCCCGGACCCGGAAGTGACACGCGCCGTCGACATTTGTGCCCAGGCAAAAGGTGGCAGCCTTGGGCTCTCAGGTGCCAATGATGGGGCCCCGTTAACACTAGATAAATAACACTTGCTTTCTGTCCTGGCACCTTTTCCCAGGGAGGAATCTTCATCCGTCTGGAAATCTGGGTTCAAAATGGCACTTCCCCAAACCCGCACAAGGTACACACCGTCGAGCTTTGCGCCCAGGGAAAAGGGGGCAGCCTTGGGCTCTCAGGTGCCAATGATGGTGCCCCATTACCCCTACAAAAGGCACAATGGCTTTCTGTCTGTGCTGGTTTGAAGGTGAACCAACAGGGGAAATGAAGTCACCACGAGAGAGATTATAAGTCAGACCTTAAATTTAATAATAATATTACAAAATCGACACTGACACACAAGGGAAATTGCTTTCATCTCACAAAACCCCAGCAGTATAACCCAGTGTCCTGGGGCGCAAACCCAAGGGGGTTTGTTTGCCCTTGTGCTGAGACCCCTGTGGTTCCCCCAAGTCCAGAGCAAAAGGAAAAGAAAAACCTGTTGGTGCAGGCGAGGGCTGTGGTCTGGGCGAGAGTGGTGATCTCCTCCTGTCTAGGTCCTGCTGCTGCTCTGGATCCGACGAGAGGTTCCCGAGGTCTTCTTACCCACCACTTATGTACCCTCAGGGAGCACTCAGTCCCTCCCCCTGGGCGGGGACTCACACAATGGGTGATTAACTCTGGGAGCCAGGGGGTATTGAGCTGTTGATGGCCCATTAGCAGCTCTGCCCCCCTCAGGCTGGGTGTGAAGGTGATAGTGGCCCCCTGGGCAGCTGCTGCTAATGGCCCATTGACTTTGGGGAATGAATAAGAGGGTAGAATACACAGCTTTGATCACCCCCACACAGGGTTAGCTGGTCCCTCCTGCTGAACTAGGACATTATCCACCCCTTATTCTACTCCATCTAGTCATTCCCAAATTAATCCCCTTTTTACCTATACATACATATATATACACATATATACAATGAAACATTACAAACTCGTCTCGCTCAAAATTAGGTCCCCTTGTGGTACACAACGTGTTTCTCCATCTTTTTGCATTATCCACCAAGTGCAACCAGGTCCTTGAGCAAAGACAATCCCTCGGATGGGTTTGCCTTTGTTTGAGGTGGGACTCACCCAAACAGTCTTTCCTAACATACCTCTCATATGGACCACAGGGACTTTATCTCCATCTACAGTATTCAAGAGTTCTGATTGGGCAGGGCCAGCTCGATTGATGGAGCCCCGGGTGTTGACCAACCAGGTGGCCTTTGCCAAATGCAGCTCCCAGTGTTTGAAAGTTCCCCCACCCAATGCCTTCAAGGTTGTTTTCAGCAGTCCATTACATCGCTCAACTTTCCCGGCAGCTGGAGCATGGTAGGGGATATGATACACCCACTCAATGCCGTGCTCTCTGGCCCAGGTGTCTATGAGGCTGTTCTTGAAGTGGGTGCCGTTGTCAGACTCTATTCTCTCTGGGGTGCCGTGTCTCCACAGGACTTGTTTCTCAAGGCCCAGGATGGTATTCCGGGCAGTGGCGTGAGATACGGGGTATGTCTCCAGCCATCCAGTGGTTGCCTCTACCATGGTCAGCACATAGCGCTTGCCTTGGCGTGTTTGGGGAAGTGTGATGTAGTCAACTTGCCAGGCTTCCCCATACCTGTATTTCGACCACCGTCCACCATACCATAGAGGCTTCACCCGCTTGGCCTGCTTGATGGCAGCACACGTGTCACAGTCATGGATAACCTGTGAGACACCGTCCATGGTTAGATCCACCCCTCGGTCACGAGCCCATCTGTATGTTGCATCTCTGCCCTGATGACCAGAGGCATCATGGGCCCATTGAGCTAGAAACAATTCACCTTTATGCTGCCAATCCAGATCTACCTGAGAGACTTCAATCCTGGCAGCTCAATCCACCTGCTCATTGTTACGATGCTCCTCATTAGCCCGGCTCTTGGGTACATGAGCATCTACGTGACGGACCTTCACACTCAGCTTCTCTACCCGGGCAGCGATGTCCTGCCACATCTCAGCCGCCCAGATGGGTTTCCCTTTGCGCTGCCAGCCGGCCTTTCTCCAACGCTCCAGCCATCCCCACAGAGCATTGGCCACCATCCACGAGTCACTGTAAAGGTGACTCTTGGCCACTTCTCTCGTTCAGCGATATCCAAAGCCAGCTGAACAGCTTTCAGCTCTGCAACCTGACTTGATCCACCTTGTCCTTCAGTCGCTTCTGCAACTCGACGTGTAGGACTCCATACAGCTGCTTTCCATTTCCGGCTTGTCCCTACAATGCGGCAAGAGCCATCTGTGAAGAGAGCATATCGCTTCTCCTCTTCTGGTAGCTGGTTATATGGTGGGGCCTCCTCAGCTCGTGTCACCTGCTCCTCTTCTTCTTCAGAGGACAATCCGAAACTCTCACCTTCCGGCCAGTTAGTGATGATTTCCAAAATCCCAGGGCGATTAGGATTCCCTATCCGGGTTCGCTGCGTGATCAGAGCGATCCACTTACTCCATGTGGCATCAGTGGCGTGATGGGTAGAAGGAGCTTTTCCTTTGAACATCCAGCCCAATACTGGTAGTCGGGGTGCCAGGATGAGCTGTGCCTCAGTGCCAATCACTTCTGAGGCGGCTCGAACTCCTTCATAAGCTGCCAGGATCTCTTTCTCAGTTGGGGTGTAGCTGGCCTCAGATCCTTTGTATCCCCGACTCCAGAATCCCAGCGGTCGTCCTCGAGTCTCCCCAGGTACTTTCTGCCAGAGGCTCCAGGATGGGCCATTCTCCCCGGCTGCAGTGTAGAGCACATTCTTCACATCCTGTCCTGTCCTGACTGGCCCAAGGGCTACTGCATGGGTAATCTCCTGTTTAATCTGCTCAAAGGCTTGCTGTTGTTCAGGGCCCCACTGGAAATCATTTTTCTTCCGTGTCACAAGGTAGAGAGGGCTTACAATCTGACTGTACTCTGGGATATGCATCCTCCAAAAGCCCACGGCACCTAGGAAAGCCTGAGTTTCCTTCTTGCTGGTCGGTGGGGACATAGCTGCTATTTTGTTGATCACCTCTGTTGGAATCTGACGACGCCCGTCTTGCCACTTCACTCCTAGGAACTGAATTTCCTGAGCAGGTCCCTTGACCTTACTTCGTTTAATGGCAAAACCAGCTCTTAGGAGAATCTGGATTATCTTCTTTCCTTTCTCAAAAACCTCCCCTGCTGTGTTCCCCCATACAATGATGTCATCGATGTACTGTAGGTGTTCTGGAGCCTCACCCTTTTCCAATGCAGTCTGGATCAGTCCATGGCAAATGGTGGAACTGTGTTTCCACCCCTGGGGCAGTCGATTCCAGGTGTACTGCACCCCCTTCCAGGTGAAAGCGAACTGCGGCCTGCACTCTGCTGCCAACGGAATGGAGAAAAAGGCATTGGCAATGTCGATGGTGGCATACCACTTGGCTGCCTTGGACTCCAGCTCATACTGAAGCTCCAGCATGTCCGGCACAGCGGCACTCGGGGGGGGTGTGACCTCATTGAGACCACGGTAATCCACCGTCAGCCTCCACTCTCCACTGGACTTTCGTACTGGCCATTGGGGCTATTAAATGGTGAGTGAGTCTTGCTGACCACCCCTTGGCTCTCCAGCTCACGAATCATCTTGTGTATGGGGGTCACAGAGTCTCAGTCAGTGTGGTATTGCCGACGGTGCACTGTGGCTGTGGCCAGCGGTACCAATTGTTCTTCAACTTTCAGCAGTCCCACAGCAGAAGGGTCCTCTGAGAGGCCAGGCAAGGTGCTCAGCTGTCTGATTTCCTCTGTCTCCACAGCAGCTATGCCAAAGGCCCAACGCAGTCCCTTTGGGTCTTTGAAATATCCATTCCTCAGGTAGTCTATGCCAAGGATACATGGGGCTTCTGGACCAGTCACAATGGGGTGTCTATGCCATTCCTTCCCAGTCAAGCTGACTTCAGCTTCCAGTACAGTCAGCTGTTGGGATCCCCCTGTCACCCCAGAAATATAGATGGATTCTGTCCCAATGTATCCTGATGGCATCAACGTGCATTGTGCACCAGTGTCCACTAAAGCTTTGTATTTCTGTGGGTCTGATGAGGCAGGCCACCGAATCCACACAGTCCAATAAACCCGATTGTCCCTCTCCTCTACCTGGCTAGAGGCAGGGCCCCCCTAGTTCTGGTCATGGTATTCACTGCGCTCTCCCTGTGAATATGACCGGGAGGTTCCTTCAAGAGGATCGGGCATAACATCATCATTCCTATACTGTCTGGAGCCTTGCCCACGAGAGACCGGAGCAGCCTTCAACCTTGAAGAATTCCCTGTGTTAGTTGTGCCTCTTTGCAATTCACGTACCCGAGCTGCTAAGGAAGAGGTGGGTTTCCCATCCCACTTCCTCATATCTTCTCCATGCTCATGGAGGTAAAACCACAGATTGCCGCGTGGAGTGTACCCTTTCTCCTTAGCTGGAAGACGCCTGCTCCTGATGGAAAAGACTCTCGTTTGTTCTGGAGAGATATGGAAGAGTCCTTCCTTAATCTTCTCTTCCAGTTCAGCCAGTTTTGTTTCCACAGCTGAGACGTGGGCTCTAATGGAGCAGTGACAGTGTCTTCATAAATCCTGAGTTTGCTGACCAGTGCACCCACCTTGTCTTCTCCCTCTCTCCACTGCAATGTTGCAAGGTAGCGAGAATACATTTCTGGCCCAAGTCGTGCAAATTTTAACCACATCTGGGATGTGCACTGGACACCATCTGGACTTTTAGGGAATCTCTCATCCTCTGAAAAGATTATCTCCAGTACGGCTAATTCCCTTAAGCACCGGATACCTTGTTCCATCGTGTTCCATTGTCCTTGCTGTACGTGGAGGTCCTCCTTACAAAGATATCTCTCCCTCACGCTTGACAACAGTCGCCGCCAGAGGCTGAGAGTTTCCTGTCTCTTTCCAATGCCCTGATCAATGACAACATCTCGAGAAAGGGATCCCAGCTGCCTTGCCTCACTCCCATCTAGAATTGTATCATTGGCTGCAGCATCCCAGATTCGAAGTAGCCAGATCAAGATGGACTCATTTGCCTGTCGTGTGAACTCTCTCCGGAGCTCACGCAGCTCTCCCAGGGATAGGGACCGGGTGATTATTTCTGGCTCCATTTCTTCTGCTTGAGATGAAGGTCCTGACTCTTCCTCGTCATGCGCTATACGAACTGATTTGGTCTTTGATTTTCTTTTCTGGACAGGGGCAACTGCTATCGGTTTCTGTTGTCCTTCTGGCTCCTCCATGGTTTGTGTGGACATGGTGCTGGTTGATTTGTTTCCCTTTCTCTCTGGCTCAGCTGTGGTTTGTGTGGGCATGGTGCTGGTTGATGTGTCTCTCTTCCTCTCTGGCTCAGTCATGGTCTGGGTGGACATGCTGCTGGTTGATGTATCTCTCTTCCTCTCTGGCTCAGCCGTGGTTTGGGTGGACATGGTGCCTGTGGATTTGCTCCTTTTCTCCTCCTCCTGATGATGCTGTACCACACCAAGCAGTGTGCGGTAGGCAGTGGCCAGGACCCAGCAGGTTGCTGTGAGCTGCACATCTCTGGGACTACCAGAGCATCTTCCTTTCACATAGCTTAGCATTTTGGCAGGGTCCTGCAGTTGTTCTGGGGTGAATTTCCAGATCATTTGAGGAGAGAAGGTCTCCAAATACTGGCCCATATCTTCCCACTTCCCGTTCCACTCAACATCATCCGCTCCCGGGGCAGGCCTCCAGCAAGTCTCCTTAGAAAGCCCAGTTCTGACCCTAAACATGGTGTATACAGTACAGAGGAGACAAAGCAACACTAACAGCACTAACAGTAGGATTATGCTGTCCCTAACATCAAAAGGAAGCTCAATATTTTCAATGATTGTTGGAGCAGAGGTGAAAAGGTGGAAGTAACCATCTCCGCCTGTTTTCCCCACAGTCTGGGTGCTATTTTTAATGAGACCCCAGAGGTAACAACCCAAACCAGACCAGGCACACCAGACTGAATATACATTCACAATGAAAGCCATTGTGCTTTTTGTAAAGTTAATGGGGCCCCATCATTCGCACCTGAGAGCCCAAGACTGCCACCTTTTCCCTGGACGCAAAGCTCGATGGTGCGTTCCACTTGCGGGTCCAGGAAAGTGCCGATTCTCAGACCAGAATTCCAAACCGATGAAGATTCCTCCCTGGGAAAAGGTGCCAGGACAGAAAGCCATTGTGCCTTTTGTAGGGGTAATGGGGCACCATCATTGGCACCTGAGAGCCCAAGGCTGCCCCCTTTTCCCTGGGCGCAAAGCTCGACGGTGTGTACCTTGTGCGGGTTTGGGGCAGTGCCATTTTCAACCCAGATTTCCAGGCGGATGAAGATTCCTCCCTGGGAAAAGGTGTCAGGACAGAAAGCAAGTGTTATTTTTCTAGTGTTAACGGGGCCCCATCATTGGCACCTGAGAGCCCAAGGCTGCCACCTTTTGCCTGGGCGCAAATGGCGACGGCGCGTGCCACTTGCGGGTCCGGGGAAGTGCCATTTTTAAGCCCAGAATTCCAGACGGACGAAGACACCTCCCAGGGAAAAGGTGCCAGGTCAGAAATCGAATTGTCCTTTTCTAGGGTCAATGGTGCCCCATCATTGGCACCTGAGAGTTCAAGGCTGCCACCTTTTCCGTGGGCACAAACATCAACGGCGCGTACCACTTTCTTGTCCGGGAAAGTGCCGTTTTTCAGCCCTGAATTCCAGACGGATGAAGACTCCTCACAGGGAAGAGGCTCCCAGGACAGAAAGCGATTGTTCCATTTCTAGGGTTAATCGGACCCCATCATTGGCACCTGAGAGCCCAAGGTTGCCTCCTATACCCTGGGCGCAAAGCTCGACCATGCGTGCTACGTGAGGGTCCGGGAAATTGCCGTTTCTCATTCCAGAATTCCAGACGGATGAAGATTCCTCCCTGGGAAAAGGTGCCAGGACAGGAATGGATTTCTCCTTTTCTAGGAGTAATGGGGACCCATCATTGCCACCTGAGAGCCGAAGGCTGCAACCTTTTCCCTGGGCGCAAAGCTCGACGGTGCGTGCCACTTGCGGGTCCAGGAATGTGCTGATTCTCATCCCAGAATTCGGGGCCGATGAAGATTTCTCCCAGGGAAAAGGTGCCAGGGCTGAAAGCAATTGTGCCTTTTCTAGGGGTAATGGTGCCCCAAAAATGAAACCTGAGAGCCCAAGGCTGCCACCTTTTCCCTGGGCGCAAAGGTCGACGGAGCGTTCCACGTGCGGGTCCGGGAAAGTGCCATTTTTCAGCCCAGAATTCCAGACCTATGAAGATTCCTCAGAGGGAAAAGGTACCAGGAGACAAAGCCATTGTGTATTTTGTAATGCTAATTGGGCCCCATCATTGGCACCTGAGAGCCCAAGGCTGCCACCTTTTCCCTGGGTGCAAAGCTCGACGGTGCATACCCTGTGCGGGTCCGGGAAATGGCCGTTTTTCAGCCCAGAATTCCAGACGGAAGTCGATTCCTCTCTGGGAAAAGGTGTCAGGACAGAAAGCCATTGTGCCTTTTCTAGGGGTAATGGGACTTCATCTTTGGCACCTGAGAGCCCAAGGCTGCCACCTTTTCCCTGGGCGCAAATGTCGACGACGCGTGCCACTTGCAAGTCCGGGAATGTGCCGTTTCTCATCCCAGAATTCCAGGCCAGCGAAGATTTCTCCCTGGGAAAATGTGCCAGGACAGAAAGCGATTGTGCTTTTTCTAGGGTTAATGGGGTCCCAAAATTGGCAGCTGAGAGCCCAGGGCTGCCACCTTTTCCCTGGGCGCAAAGCTTGACGGTGGGTGCCGCATGCGGGTAAGGGAAAGAGCTGTTTTCAGCCCAGAATTCCAGACCCATGAAGATTCCTCCCAGGGAAAAGGTGCCAGGACAAGAAGCGATTGTGACTTTACTAGGGGTAATGGGGCCCGTCATTGGCACCTGAGAGCCCAAGGCTGCCACCTTTTGCCTGGTCACAAAGCTCGACGGTGCGTTCCACTTGCAGGTCCGGGGAAGTGCCGTTTTTCAGCCCAGAATTCCAGACGGACGAAAATTCCTCCCAGGGAAAAGGTGCCAGGACAGAAAGCGATTGTTATTTATCTAGTGTTAACGGGGACCCATCATTGGCACCCGAGAGCCCAAGGCTGCCACCTTTTCCCTGGAACCAAAGCTAGATGGTGCCGGCCACTTGTAGGTCAGAGAAAGACCTTTGTTCAGCCCAGGATTCCAGACGGATGACGACTCCTCCCAGGGAAAAGGCTCCCAGGACAGAAAGCGATTGTTCCATTTCTAGTGTTAATGGGGGCCCGTCATTGGCATCTGAGAGCCAGAGGTTGCCTCCTTTTCCCTGGGCGCAAAGCTTGACAGTGCGTGCCACGTGCTGGTCCAGGAAAGTGCCGATTCTCAGACCAGAACTCCAAACCGATGAAGATTCCTCCCTGGGAAAAGGTGCCAGGACAGAAAGCCATTGTGCCTTTTGTAGGGGTAATGGGGCACCATCATTGGCACCAGAGAGCCCAAGGCTGCCACCTTTTCCCTGGGCGCAAAGCTATATGTTGCCTGCCACTTGTAGGTCAGAGAAAGACCTTTGTTCAGCCCAGGATTCCAGATGGATGGCGACTCCTCCCAGGGAAATGGCTCCCAGGACAGAAAGCGATTGTTCCATTTCTAGTGTTAATGGGGGCCCGTCATTGGCATCTGAGAGCCAGAGGTTGCCTCCTTTTCCCTGGGCGCAAAGCTCGACAGTGCGTGCCACGTGCTGGTCCCAGAAAGTGCCATTTTACAGCCCAGAATTCCAGACCAATGAAGACTCCTTCCAGGGAAAAGGTGCCAGGACAGAAAGCCATTGTGCTTTTTGTAAAGGTAATGGGGCACCATCATTGTCACCTGAGAGCCCAAGACTGCCACCTTTTCCCTGGACGCAAAGCTCAATGGTGCGTTCCACTTGCGGGTCCAGGAGCGTGCCGATTCTCAGACCAGAATTCCAAACCGATGAAGATTCCTCCCTGGGAAAAGGTGCCAGGACAGAAAGCCATTGTGCCTTTTGTAGGGGTAATGGGCCACCATCATTGGCACCGGAGAGCCCAAGGCTGCCACCTTTTCCCTGGGCGCAAAGCTAGATGGTACCTGCCACGTGCAGGTGAGAGAAAGTGCTTCCCTCAGCCCAGGATTCCAGAGGGATGACGACTCCTCCCAGGGAAAAGTGCTCCCAGGACAGAAAGCGATTGTTCCATTTCTAGTGTTAATGGGGGCCCGTCATTGGCATCTGAGAGCCAGAGGTTGCCTCCTATACCCTGGGCGCTAAGCACGACAGTGCGTGCCACGTGCTGGTCCCAGAAAGTGCCATTTTACAGCCCAGAATTCCAGACCAATGAAGACTCCTCCCAGGGAAAAGGTGCCAGGACAGAAAGCCATTGTGCTTTTTGTAAAGGTAATGGGGCCCAATCATTGGCACCTGAGAGCCCAAGACTGCCACCTTTTCCCTGGACGCAAAGCTTGATGGTGCGTTCCACTTGCGGGGCCAGGAAAGTGCCGATTTTCAGACCAGAATTCCAAACCGATGAAGATTCCTCCCTGGGAAAAGGTGCCAGGACAGAAAGCCATTGTGCCTTTTGTAGGGGGAAAGGGGCACCATCATTGGCACCTGAGAGCCCAAGGCTGCCCCCTTTTCCCTGGGCGCAAAGCTCAACGGTGTGTACCTTGTGCGGGTTTGGGGCAGTGCCATTTTTTAACCCAGATTTCCAGATGGACGAAGATTCCTCCCTGGGAAAAGGTGCCAGGACAGAAAGCAAGTGTTATTTATCTAGTGCTAACGTGGCCCCATCATTGGCACCTGAGAGCCCATAGCTGCCACCTTTTGCCTGGGCGCATATGTCGACGGCGCGTGCCACTTGCGGGTTCCGGGGAAGTGCCATTTTTCAGCCCAGTATTCCAGACGGACGAAGACACCTCTCAGGGAAAAGGTGCCAGGTCAGAAATCGAATTGTCCTTTTCTAGGGTCAATGGTGCCCCATCATTGGCACCTGAGACTTCAAGGCTGCCACCTTTTCCGTGGGCGCAAAGCACGACAGTGCGTGCCACGTGCTGGTCCCAGAAAGTGCCATTTTACAGCCCAGAATTCCAGACCAATGAAGACTCCTTCAAGGGAAAAGGTGCCAGGACAGAAAGCCATTGTGCTTTTTGTAAAGGTAATGGGGCCCAATCATTGGCACCTGAGAACCCAAGACTGCCACCTTTTCCCTGGGCACAAAGCTCGATGGTGCGTTCCACTTGCGGGTCCAGGAAAGTGCCGATTCTCAGACCAGAATTCCAAACCGATGAAGATTCCTCCCTGGGAAAAGGTGCCAGGACAGAAAGCCATTGTGCCTTTTCTAGGGGTAATGGGGCACCATCATTGGCACCTGAGAGCCCAAGGCTGTCCCCTTTTCCCTGGGCACAAAGCTCAACGATGTGTTACTTGTGCGGGTTTGAGGCAGTGCCATTTTTTAACTCAGATTTCCAGACGGACGAAGATTCCTCCCTGGGAAAAGGTGCCAGGACAGAAAGCAAGTGTTATTTTTCTAGTGTTAACGGGGCCCCATCATTGGCACCTGAGAGCCCAAGGCTGCCACCTTTTCCCTGGGCGCAAAGCTAGATGGTACCTGCCACGTGCAGGTGAGAGAAAGTGCTTCCTTCAGCCCAGGATTCCAGAGGGATGACGACTCCTCCCAGGGAAAAGTGCTCCCAGGACAGAAAGCGATTGTTCCATTTCTAGTGTTAATGGGGGCCCGTCATTGGCATCTGAGAGCCAGAGGTTGCCTCCTATACCCTGGGCGCTAAGCACGACAGTGCGTGCCACGTGCTGGTCCCAGAAAGTGCCATTTTAGAGCCCAGAATTCCAGACCAATGAAGACTCCTCCCAGGGAAAAGGTGCCAGGACAGAAAGCCATTGTGCTTTTTGTAAAGGTAATGGGGCCCCATCATTATCACCTGAGAGCCCAAGACTGCCACCTTTTCCCTGGACGCAAAGCTCGATGGTGCGTTCCACTTGCGGGTCCAGGAAAGTGCCGATTCTCAGACCAGAATTCCAAACCGATGAAGATTCCTCCCTGGGAAAAGGTGCCAGGACAGAAAGCCATTGTGCCTTTTGTAGGGGGAAAGGGGCACCATCATTGGCACCTGAGAGCCCAAGGCTGCCCCCTTTTCCCTGGGCGCAAAGCTCGACGGTGTGTACCTTGTGCGGGTTTGGGGCAGTGCCATTTTTTAACCCAGATTTCCAGATGGACGAAGATTCCTCCCTGGGAAAAGGTGCCAGGACAGAAAGCAAGTGTTATTTATCTAGTGTTAACGTGGCCCCATCCTTGGCACCTGAGAGCCCAAGGCTGCCACCTTTTGCCTGGGTGCATATGTCGACGGCGCGTGCCACTTGCGGGATCCGGGGAAGTGCCATTTTTCAGCCCAGAATTCCAGACGGACGAAGACACCTCCCAGGGAAAAGGTGCCAGGTCAGAAATCGAATTGTCCTTTTCTAGGGTCAATGGTGCCCCATCATTGGCACCTGAGACTTCAAGGCTGCCACCTTTTCCGTGGGCGCAAACATCAACGGCGCGTACCACTTTCCTGTCTGGGAAAGTGCCGTTTTTCAGCCCTGAATTCCAGACGGATGAAGACTCCTCACAGGGAAGAGGCTCCCAGGACAGAAAGCGATTGTTCCATTTCTAGGGTGAATGGGGCTCCATCATATGCACCTGAGAGCCCAAGGTTGCCTCCTATACCCTGGGCGCAAAGCTCGACCATGCGTGCTACGTGAGGGTCCGGGAAATTGCCGTTTCTCATTCCAGAATTCCTGACCGATGAAGATTCCTCCCTGGGAAAAAGTGTCAGGACAGAAAGAGATTGTTCCTTTTCTAGGGTTAATGGGGCTCCATCATTGACACCTTAGAGCCCAAGGCTGCAACCTTTTCCCTGAGCGCAAAGCTCGACGGTGCGTGCCACTTGCGGGTCCAGGAATTTGCTGTTTCTCGTCCCAGAATTCCAGGCCGATGAAGATTTCTCCTAGGGAAAAGGTGCCAGGACAGAAAGCAATTGTGCCTTTTCTAGGGTTAATGGGGCCTCAAATTTGGCAGCTGAGAGCCCAGGGCTGCCCCCTTTTCCCTGGGCGCAAAGCTCAACGGTGTGTACCTTGTGTGGGTTTGGGGCAGTGCCATTTTTTAACCCAGATTTCCAGATGGACGAAGATTCCTCCCTCGGAAAAGGTGCCAGGACAGAAAGCAAGTGTTATTTATCTAGTGTTAACGTGGCCCCATCCTTGGCACCTGAGAGCCCAAGGCTGCCACCTTTTGCCTGGGCGCATATGTCGACGGCGCGTGCCACTTGCGGGTTCCGGGGAAGTGCCATTTTTCAGCCCAGAATTCCAGACGGACGAAGACACCTCCCAGGGAAAAGGTGCCAGGTCAGAAATCGAATTGTCCTTTTCTAGGGTCAATGGTGCCCCATCATTGGCACCTGAGAGTTCAAGGCTGCCACCTTTTCCGTGGGCGCAAACATCAACGGCGCGTACCACTTTCTTGTCCGGGAAAGTGCCATTTTTCAGCCCTCAATTCCAGACGGATGAAGACTCCTCACAGGGAAGAGGCTCCCAGGACAGAAAGCGATTGTTCCATTTCTAGGGTGAATGGGGCTCCATCATATGCACCTGAGAGCCCAAGGTTGCCTCCTATACCCTGGGCGCAAAGCTCGACCATGCGTGCTACGTGAGGGTCCGGGAAATTGCCGTTTCTCATTCCAGAATTCCAGACCGATGAAGATTCCTCCCTGGGAAAAAGTGTCAGGACAGAAAGAGATTGTTCCTTTTCTAGGGTTAATGGGGCTCCATCATTGACACCTGAGAGACCAAGGCTGCAACCTTATCCCTGAGCGCAAAGCTCGACGGTGCGTGCCACTTGCGGGTCCAGGAATTTGCTGTTTCTCGTCCCAGAATTCCAGGCCGATGAAGATTTCTCCCAGGGAAAAGGTGCCAGGACAGAAAGGAATTGTGCCTTTTCTAGGGTTAATGGGGCCCCAAATTTGACACCTGAGAGCCCAAGGCTGCCACCTTTTGCCTGGGCGCAAAGCTCGACAGCGCGTTCCACGTGCGGGTCAGGGAAAGTGCCATTTTTCAGCCCTGAATTCCAGACCTATGAAGATTTCTCAGAGGGAAAAGGTACCAGGAGACAAAGCCATTGTGTATTTTGTAATGCTAATTGGGCCCCATCATTGGCACCTGAGAGCCCAAGGCTGCCACCTTTTCCCTGGGTGCAAAGCTCGACGGTGCATACCCTGTGCGGGTGCGGGAAAGGGCCATTTTTCAGCCCAGAATTCCAGATGGAAGTCGATTCCTCTCTGGGAAAAGGTGTCAGGACAGAAAGCCATTGTGCCTTTTCTAGGGGTAATGGGACCTCATCTTTGGCACCTGAGAGCCCAAGGCTGCCACCTTTTCCCTGGGCGCAAATGTCGACGGCGCGTGCCACTTGCAAGTCCGGGAATGTGCCGTTTCTCATCCCAGAATTCCAGGCCAGCAAAGATTTCTCCCTGGGAAAAGGTGCCAGGACAGAAAGCGATTGTGCCTTTTCTAGGGTTAATGGGGCCCCAAAATTGGCAGCTGAGAGCCCAGGGCTGCCACCTTTTCCCTGAGCGCAAAGCTCGATGGTGCGTGCCACATGCAGGTAAGGGAAAGAGCCGTTTTCAGCCCAGAATTCCAGACCAATGAAGATTCCTCCCAGGGAAAAGGTGCCAGGACAGAAAGCCATTGTTCCTTTTCCAGGGGTAATGGGGCCCCATCATTGGCACCTGAGAGCCCAAGGCTGCCACCTTTTGCCTGGGCGCAAAGCTCGATGGTGCGATCCACTTGCAGGTCCGGGGAAGTGCCGTTTTTCAGACCAGAATTCCAGATGGACGAAAATTCCTCCCAGGGAAAAGGTGCCAGGACAGAAAGCAAGTGTTATTTATCTAGTGTTAACGGGGACCCATCGTTGGCACCTGAGAGCCCAAGGCTGCCACCTTTTCCCTGGGCGCAAAGCTAGATGGTGCCTGCCACGTGCAGGTCAGAGAAAGTGCTTTGTTCAGCCCAGCATTCCAGACGGATGACGATTCCTCCCGGGGAAAGGGCTCCCAGGACAGAAAGCGATTGTTCCATTTCTAGTGTTAATGGGGGCCCGTCACTGGCATCTGAGAGCCAGAGGTTGCCTCCTATACCCTGGGCGCAAAGCACGACAGTGCGTGCCACGTGCTGGTCCCAGAAAGTGCCATTTTACAGCCCAGAATTTCAGACCAATGAAGACTCCTCCCAGGGAAAAGGTGCCAGGACAGAAAGCCATTGTGCTTTTTGTAAAGGTAATGGGGCCCCATCATTCGCACCTGAGAGCCCAAGACTGCCACCTTTTCCCTGGACGCAAAGCTCGATGGTGCGTTCCACTTGCGGGTCCAGGAAAGTGCCGATTCTCAGACCAGAATTCCAAACCGATGAAGATTCCTCCCTGGGAAAAGGTGCCAGGACAGAAAGCCATTGTGCCTTTTGTAGGGGGAAAGGGGCACCATCATTGGCACCTGAGAGCCCAAGGCTGCCCCCTTTTCCCTGGGCGCAAATCTCGACGGTGTGTACCTTGTGCGGGTTTGGGGCAGTGCCATTTCTGAACCCAGATTTCCAGACGGACGAAGATTCCTCCCTGGGAAAAGGTGCCAGGACAGAAAGCAAGTGTTATTTTTCTAGTGTTAACGGGGCCCCATCATTGGCACCTGAGAGCCCAAGGCTGCCCCCTTTTGCCTGGGCGCAAATGTCGACAGCGCGTGCCACTTGCGGGTCCGGGATATGCCATTTTTCAGCCCAGAATTCCAGACGGACGAAGACACCTCCCAGGGAAAAGTTGCCAGGTCAAAAATCGAAATGTCCTTTTCTAGGGTCAATGGTGCCCCATCATTGGCACCTGAGAGTTCAAGGCTGCCACCTTTTCCGCGGGCGCAAAGCACGACAGTGCGTGCCACGTGCTGGTCCCAGAAAGTGCCATTTTACAGCCCAGAATTCCAGACCAATGAAGACTCCTCCCAGGGAAAAGGTGCCAGGACAGAAAGCCATTGTGCTTTTTGTAAAGGTAATGGGGCCCCATCATTGGCACCTGAGAACCCAAGACTGCCACCATTTCCCTGGACGCAAAGCTCGATGGTGCGTTCCACTTCCGGGTCCAGGACAGTGCCGATTCTCAGACCAGAATTCCAAACCAATGAAGATTCCTCCCTGGGAAAAGGTGCCAGGACAGAAAGCCATTGTGCCTTTTCTAGGGGTAATGGGGCACCATCATTGGCACCTGAGAGCCCAAGGCTGCCCCCTTTTCCCTGGGCACAAAGCTCAACGATGTGTTACTTGTGCGGGTTTGAGGCAGTGCCATTTTTGAACCCAGATTTCCAGACGGACGAAGATTCCTCCCTGGGAAAAGGTGCCAGGACAGAAAGCAAGTGTTATTTTTCTAGTGTTAACGGGGCCCCATCATTGGCACCTGAGAGCCCAAGGCTGCCACCTTTTCCCTGGGCGCAAAGCTAGATGGTACCTGCCACGTGCAGGTGAGAGAAAGTGCTTCCTTCAGCCCAGGATTCCAGACGGATGACGACTCCTCCCAGGGAAAAGTGCTCCCAGGACAGAAAGCGATTGTTCCATTTCTAGTGTTAATGGGGGCCCGTCATTGGCATCTGAGAGCCAGAGGTTGCCTCCTATACCCTGGGCGCTAAGCACGACAGTGCGTGCCACGTGCTGGTCCCAGAAAGTGCCATTTTAGAGCCCAGAATTCCAGACCAATGAAGACTCCTCCCAGGGAAAAGGTGCCAGGACAGAAAGCCATTGTGCTTTTTGTAAAGGTAATGGGGCCCCATCATTATCACCTGAGAGCCCAAGACTGCCACCTTTTCCCTGGACGCAAAGCTCGATGGTGCGTTCCACTTGCGGGTCCAGGAAAGTGCCGATTCTCAGACCAGAATTCCAAACCGATGAAGATTCCTCCCTGGGAAAAGGTGCCAGGACAGAAAGCCATTGTGCCTTTTGTAGGGGGAAAGGGGCACCATCATTGGCACCTGAGAGCCCAAGGCTGCCCCCTTTTCCCTGGGCGCAAAGCTCGACGGTGTGTACCTTGTGCGGGTTTGGGGCAGTGCCATTTTTTAACCCAGATTTCCAGATGGACGAAGATTCCTCCCTGGGAAAAGGTGCCAGGACAGAAAGCAAGTGTTATTTATCTAGTGTTAACGTGGCCCCATCCTTGGCACCTGAGAGCCCAAGGCTGCCACCTTTTGCCTGGGTGCATATGTCGACGGCGCGTGCCACTTGCGGGATCCGGGGAAGTGCCATTTTTCAGCCCAGAATTCCAGACGGACGAAGACACCTCCCAGGGAAAAGGTGCCAGGTCAGAAATCGAATTGTCCTTTTCTAGGGTCAATGGTGCCCCATCATTGGCACCTGAGACTTCAAGGCTGCCACCTTTTCCGTGGGCGCAAACATCAACGGCGCGTACCACTTTCTTGTCTGGGAAAGTGCCGTTTTTCAGCCCTGAATTCCAGACGGATGAAGACTCCTCACAGGGAAGAGGCTCCCAGGACAGAAAGCGATTGTTCCATTTCTAGGGTGAATGGGGCTCCATCATATGCACCTGAGAGCCCAAGGTTGCCTCCTATACCCTGGGCGCAAAGCTCGACCATGCGTGCTACGTGAGGGTCCGGGAAATTGCCGTTTCTCATTCCAGAATTCCTGACCGATGAAGATTCCTCCCTGGGAAAAAGTGTCAGGACAGAAAGAGATTGTTCCTTTTCTAGGGTTAATGGGGCTCCATCATTGACACCTTAGAGCCCAAGGCTGCAACCTTTTCCCTGAGCGCAAAGCTCGACGGTGCGTGCCACTTGCGGGTCCAGGAATTTGCTGTTTCTCGTCCCAGAATTCCAGGCCGATGAAGATTTCTCCTAGGGAAAAGGTGCCAGGACAGAAAGAAATTCTGCCTTTTCTAGGGTTAATGGGGCCCCAAATTTGGCAGCTGAGAGCCCAGGGCTGCCCCCTTTTCCCTGGGCGCAAAGCTCAACGGTGTGTACCTTGTGTGGGTTTGGGGCAGTGCCATTTTTTAACCCAGATTTCCAGATGGACGAAGATTCCTCCCTCGGAAAAGGTGCCAGGACAGAAAGCAAGTGTTATTTATCTAGTGTTAACGTGGCCCCATCCTTGGCACCTGAGAGCCCAAGGCTGCCACCTTTTGCCTGGGCGCATATGTCGACGGCGCGTGCCACTTGCGGGTTCCGGGGAAGTGCCATTTTTCAGCCCAGAATTCCAGACGGACGAAGACACCTCCCAGGGAAAAGGTGCCAGGTCAGAAATCGAATTGTCCTTTTCTAGGGTCAATGGTGCCCCATCATTGGCACCTGAGACTTCAAGGCTGCCACCTTTTCCGTGGGCGCAAACATCAACGGCGCGTACCACTTTCTTGTCCGGGAAAGTGCCGTTTTTCAGCCCTCAATTCCAGACGGATGAAGACTCCTCACAGGGAAGAGGCTCCCAGGACAGAAAGCGATTGTTCCATTTCTAGGGTGAATGGGGCTCCATCATATGCACCTGAGAGCCCAAGGTTGCCTCCTATACCCTGGGCGCAAAGCTCGACCATGCGTGCTACGTGAGGGTCCGGGAAATTGCCGTTTCTCATTCCAGAATTCCAGACCGATGAAGATTCCTCCCTGGGAAAAAGTGTCAGGACAGAAAGAGATTGTTCCTTTTCTAGGGTTAATGGGGCTCCATCATTGACACCTGAGAGACCAAGGCTGCAACCTTTTCCCTGAGCGCAAAGCTCGACGGTGCGTGCCACTTGCGGGTCCAGGAATTTGCTGTTTCTCGTCCCAGAATTCCAGGCCGATGAAGATTTCTCCCAGGGAAAAGGTGCCAGGACAGAAAGGAATTGTGCCTTTTCTAGGGTTAATGGGGCCCCAAATTTGACACCTGAGAGCCCAAGGCTGCCACCTTTTGCCTGGGCGCAAAGCTCGACAGCGCGTTCCACGTGCGGGTCCGGGAAAGTGCCATTTTTCAGCCCTGAATTCCAGACCTATGAAGATTTCTCAGAGGGAAAAGGTACCAGGAGACAAAGCCATTGTGTATTTTGTAATGCTAATTGGGCCCCATCATTGGCACCTGAGAGCCCAAGGCTGCCACCTTTTCCCTGGGTGCAAAGCTCGACGGTGCATACCCTGTGCGGGTGCGGGAAAGGGCCATTTTTCAGCCCAGAATTCCAGATGGAAGTCGATTCCTCTCTGGGAAAAGGTGTCAGGACAGAAAGCCATTGTGCCTTTTCTAGGGGTAATGGGACCTCATCTTTGGCACCTGAGAGCCCAAGGCTGCCACCTTTTCCCTGGGCGCAAATGTCGACGAAGCGTGCCACTTGCAAGTCCGGGAATGTGCCGTTTCTCATCCCAGAATTCCAGGCCAGCAAAGATTTCTCCCTGGGAAAAGGTGCCAGGACAGAAAGCGATTGTGCCTTTTCTAGGGTTAATGGGGCCCCAAAATTGGCAGCTGAGAGCCCAGGGCTGCCACCTTTTCCCTGAGCGCAAAGCTCGATGGTGCGTGCCACATGCAGGTAAGGGAAAGAGCCGTTTTCAGCCCAGAATTCCAGACCAATGAAGATTCCTCCCAGGGAAAAGGTGCCAGGACAGAAAGCCATTGTTCCTTTTCCAGGGGTAATGGGGCCCCATCATTGGCACCTGAGAGCCCAAGGCTGCCACCTTTTGCCTGGGCACAAAGCTCGACGGTGCGATCCACTTGCAGGTCCGGGGAAGTGCCGTTTTTCAGACCAGAATTCCAGACGGACCAAAATTCCTCCCAGGGAAAAGGTGCCAGGACAGAAAGCAAGTGTTATTTATCTAGTGTTAACGGGGACCCATCGTTGGCACCTGAGAGCCCAAGGCTGCCACCTTTTCCCTGGGCGCAAAGCTAGATGGTGCCTGCCACGTGCAGGTCAGAGAAAGTGCTTTGTTCAGCCCAGCATTCCAGACGGATGACGATTCCTCCCGGGGAAAGGGCTCCCAGGACAGAAAGCGATTGTTCCATTTCTAGTGTTAATGGGGGCCCGTCATTGGCATCTGAGAGCCAGAGGTTGCCTCCTATACCCTGGGCGCAAAGCACGACAGTGCGTGCCACGTGCTGGTCCCAGAAAGTGCCATTTTACAGCCCAGAATTTCAGACCAATGAAGACTCCTCCCAGGGAAAAGGTGCCAGGACAGAAAGCCATTGTGCTTTTTGTAAAGGTAATGGGGCCCCATCATTGGCACCTGAGAGCCCAAGACTGCCACCTTTTCCCTGGACGCAAAGCTCGATGGTGCGTTCCACTTGCGGGTCCAGGAAAGTGCCGATTCTCAGACCAGAATTCCAAACCGATGAAGATTCCTCCCTGGGAAAAGGTGCCAGGACAGAAAGCCATTGTGCCTTTTGTAGGGGGAAAGGGGCACCATCATTGGCACCTGAGAGCCCAAGGCTGCCCCCTTTTCCCTGGGCGCAAATCTCGACGGTGTGTACCTTGTGCGGGTTTGGGGCAGTGCCATTTCTGAACCCAGATTTCCAGACGGACGAAGATTCCTCCCTGGGAAAAGGTGCCAGGACAGAAAGCAAGTGTTATTTTTCTAGTGTTAACGGGGCCCCATCATTGGCACCTGAGAGCCCAAGGCTGCCCCCTTTTGCCTGGGCGCAAATGTCGACAGCGCGTGCCACTTGCGGGTCCGGGATATGCCATTTTTCAGCCCAGAATTCCAGACGGACGAAGACACCTCCCAGGGAAAAGTTGCCAGGTCAAAAATCGAAATGTCCTTTTCTAGGGTCAATGGTGCCCCATCATTGGCACCTGAGACTTCAAGGCTGCCACCTTTTCCGCGGGCGCAAAGCACGACAGTGCGTGCCACGTGCTGGTCCCAGAAAGTGCCATTTTACAGCCCAGAATTCCAGACCAATGAAGACTCCTCCCAGGGAAAAGGTGCCAGGACAGAAAGCCATTGTGCTTTTTGTAAAGGTAATGGGGCCCCATCATTGGCACCTGAGAACCCAAGACTGCCACCATTTCCCTGGACGCAAAGCTCGATGGTGCGTTCCACTTGCGGGTCCAGGAAAGTGCCGATTCTCAGACCAGAATTCCAAACCGATGAAGATTCCTCCCTGGGAAAAGGTGCCAGGACAGAAAGCCATTGTGCCTTTTCTAGGGGTAATGGGGCACCATCATTGGCACCTGAGAGCCCAAGGCTGCCCCCTTTTCCCTGGGCACAAAGCTCAACGATGTGTTACTTGTGCGGGTTTGAGGCAGTGCCATTTTTGAACCCAGATTTCCAGATGGACGAAGATTCCTCCCTGGGAAAAGGTGCCAGGACAGAAAGCAAGTGTTATTTTTCTAGTGTTAACGGGGCCCCATCATTGGCACCTGAGAGCCCAAGGCTGCCACCTTTTCCCTGGGCGCAAAGCTAGATGGTACCTGCCACGTGCAAGTGAGAGAAAGTGCTTCCTTCAGCCCAGGATTCCAGAGGGATGACGACTCCTCCCAGGGAAAAGTGCTCCCAGGACAGAAAGCGATTGTTCCATTTCTAGTGTTAATGGGGGCCCGTCATTGGCATCTGAGAGCCAGAGGTTGCCTCCTATACCCTGGGCGCTAAGCACGACAGTGCGTGCCACGTGCTGGTCCCAGAAAGTTCCATTTTACAGCCCAGAATTCCAGACCAATGAAGACTCCTCCCAGGGAAAAGGTGCCAGGACAGAAAGCCATTGTGCTTTTTGTAAAGGTAATGGGGCCCCATCATTGGCACCTGAGAGCCCAAGACTGCCACCTTTTCCCTGGACGCAAAGCTCGATGGTGCGTTCCACTTGCGGGTCCAGGGAAGTGCCGATTCTCAGACCAGAATTCCAAACCGATGAAGATTCCTCCCTGGGAAAAGGTGCCAGGACAGAAAGCCATTGTGCCTTTTGTAGGGGGAAAGGGGCACCATCATTGGCAGCTGAGAGCCCAAGGCTGCCCCCTTTTCCCTGGGCGCAAACCTAGATGGTGCCTGCCACGTGCAGGTCAGAGAAAGTGCTTTGTTCAGCCCAGGATTCCAGACGGCTGACGACTCCTCCCAGGGAAAATGCTCCCAGGACAGAGAGCGATTGTTCCATTTCTAGTGTTAATGGGGGCCCGTCATTGGCATCTGAGAGCCAGAGGTTGCCTCCTTTTCCCTGGGCGCAAAGCAGGACAGTGCGTGCCACATGCTGGTCCCAGAAAGTGCCATTTTACAGCCCAGAATTCCAGACCAATGAAGACTCCTCCCAGGGAAAAGGTGCCAGGACAGAAAGACAATGTGCTTTTTGTAAAGGTAATGGGGCCCATCATTGGCACCTGAGAGCCCAAGACTGCCACCTTTTCCCTGGACGCAAAGCTCGATGGTGCGTTCCACTTGCGGGGCCCCAGGAAAGTGCCGATTCTCAGACCAGAATTCCAAACCGATGGATTCCTCCCTGGGAAAAGGTGCCAGGACAGAAAGCCATTGTGCCTTTTGTAGGGGTAATGGGGCACCATCATTGGCACCTGAGAGCCCAAGGCTGCCCCCTTTTCCCTGGGCGCAAAGCTCGACGGTGTGTACCTTGTGCGGGTTTGGGGCAGTGCTATTTTTGAACCCAGATTTCCAGACGGACGAAGATTGCTCCCTGGGAAAAGGTGCCAGGACAGAAAGCAAGTGTTATTTTTCTAGTGTTAAGGGGGCCCCATCATTGGCACCTGAGAGCCCAAGGCTGCCACCTTTTCCCTGGGCGCAAATGTCGACGGCGCGTGCCACTTGCAAGTCCGAGAATGTGCCGTTTCTCATCCCAGACTTCCAGGCCAGCAAAGATTTCTCCCTGGGAAAAGGTGCCAGGACAGAAAGCCATTGTGCCTTTTCTAGGGTTAATGGGGCCCCAAAATTGGCAGCTGAGAGCCCAGGGCTGCCACCTTTTCCCTGGGCGCAAAGCTCGACGGTGCATGCCACAGGCGGGTAAGGGAAAGAGCTGTTTTCAGCTGAGAATTCCAGACCAATGAAGATTCCTCCCTGGGAAAAGGTGCCAGGACAGAAAGCGATTGTTCTTTTTCTAGGGGTAATGGGGCCCCATCATTGGCACCTGAGAGCCCAAGGCTGCCACCTTTTGCCTGGGCACAAAGCTCGACGGTGCGTTCCAATTGCAGGTCCGGGGAAGTGCCGTTTTTCAGCCCAGAATTCCAGATGGACGAAAATTCCTCCCAGGGAAAAGGTGCCAGGACAGAAAGCAAGTGTTATTTATCTAGTGTTAACGGGGACCCATCATTGGCACCTGAGAGCCCAAGGCTGCCACCTTTTCCCTGGGACCAAAGCTAGATGGTGCCTGCCACGTGCAGGTCAGAGAAAGTACTTTGTTCAGCCCAGGATTCCAGACGGATGACGACTCCTCCCAGGGAAAAGGCTCCCAGGACAAAAAGCGATTGTTCCATTTCTAGTGTTAATGGGGGCCCGTCATTGGCACCTGAGAGCCCAAGGCTGCCCCCTTTTCCCTGGGTGCAAAGCTCGACGGTGTGTACCTTGTGCGGGTTTGGGGCAGTGCCATTTTTGAACCCAGATTTCCAGACGGACAAAGATTCCTCCCTGGGAAAAGGTGCCAGGACAGAAAACAAGTGTTATTTTTCTAGTGTTAATGGGGCCCCATCATTGGCACCTGAGAGCCCAGGGCTGCCACCTTTTGCCCGGGCGCAAATGTCGACGGCGCGTGCCACTTGCGGGTCCGGGAAAGTGCCATTTTTCAGCCCAGAATTCCAGACGGACGAAGACACCTCCCAGGGAAAAGGTGCCAGGTCAGAAATTGAATTGTCCTTTTCTAGGGTCAATGGTGCCCCATCATTGGCACCTGAGAGTTCAAGGCTGCCCCCTTTTCCGTGGGCGCAAACATCAACGGCGCGTACCACTTTCTTGTCCGGGAAAGTGCCGTTTTTCAGCCCTCAATTCCAGACGGATGAAGACTCCTCACAGGGAAGAGACTCCCAGGACAGAAAGCGATTGTTCCATTTCTAGGGTGAATGGGGCTCCATCATATGCACCTGAGAGCCCAAGGTTGCCTCCTATACCCTGGGCGCAAAGCTCGACCTTGCGTGCTACGTGAGGGTCCGGGAAATTGCCGTTTCTCATTCCAGAATTCCAGACCGATGAAGATTCCACCCTGGGAAAAGGTGTCAGGACAGAAAGCGATTGTTCCTTTTCTAGGGTTAATGGGGCTCCATCATTGACACTGAGAGCCGAAGGCTGCAACTTTTCCCTGAGCGCAAAGCTCGACGGTGCGTGCCACTTGCGGGTCCAGGAATGTGCTGATTCTCATCCCAGAATTCGGGGCCGATGAAGATTTCTCCCAGGGAAAAGGTGCCAGGACAGAAAGCGATTGTTCCATTTCTAGGGTTAATCGGGCCCCATCATTGGCACCTGAGAGCCCAAGGTTGCCTCCTATACTCTGGGCGCAAAGCTCAACCATGCGTTCTACGTGAGGGTCCGGGAAATTGCCGTTTCTCATTCCAGAATTCCAGACCGATGAAGATTCCTCCCTGGGAAAAGGTGCCAGGACAGGAATGGATTTCTCCTTTTCTAGGAGTAATGGGGACCCATCATTGCCACCTGAGAGCCGAAGGCTGCAACCTTTTCCCTGGGCGCAAAGCTCGACGGTGCGTGCCACTTGCGGGTCCAGGAATGTGCTGATTCTCATCCCAGAATTCGGGGCCGATGAAGATTTCTCCCAGGGAAAAGGTGCCAGGGCAGAAAGCAATTGTACCTTTTCTAGGGGTAATGGTGCTCCAAAAATGAAACCTGAGAGCCCAAGGCTGCCACCTTTTCCCTGGGCGCAAAGCTCGACGGAGCGTTCCACGTGCGGGTCCGGGAAAGTGCCATTTTTCAGCCCAGAATTCCAGACCTATGAAGATTCCTCAGAGGGAAAAAGTACCAGGAGACAAAGCCATTGTGTATTTTGTAATGCTAATTGGGCCCCATCCTTGGCACCTGAGAGCCCAAGGCTGCCACCTTTTCCCTGGGTGCAAAGCTCGACGGTGCATACCCTGTGCGGGTCCGGGAAATGGCCGTTTTTCAGCCCAGAATTCCAGACGGAAGTCGATTCCTCTCTGGGAAAAGGTGTCAGGACAGAAAGCCATTGTGCCTTTTCTAGGGGTAATGGGGCCTCATCTTTGGCACCTGAGAGCCCAAGGCTGCCACCTTTTCCCTGGGCGCAAATGTCGACGACGCGTGCCACTTGCAAGTCTGGGAATGTGCCGTTTCTCATCCCAGAATTCCAGGCCAGCGAAGATTTCTCCCTGGGAAAATGTGCCAGGACAGAAAGCGATTGTGCTTTTTCTAGGGTTAATTGGGTCCCAAAATTGGCAGCTGAGAGCCCAGGGCTGCCACCTTTTCCCTGGGCGCAAAGCTCGATGGTGCGTTCCACTTGCAGGTCCGGGGAAGTGCCGTTTTTCAGCCCAGAATTCCAGACGGACGAAAATTCCTCCCAGGGAAAAGGTGCCAGGACAGAAAGCGATTGTTATTTATCTAGTGTTAACGGGGACCCATCATTGGCACCCGAGAGCCCAAGGCTGCCACCTTTTCCCTGGGACCAAAGCTAGATGGTGCCGGACACTTGTAGGTCAGAGAAAGACCTTTGTTCAGCCCAGGATTCCAGACGGATGACGACTCCTCCCAGGGAAAAGGCTCCCAGGACAGAAAGCGATTGTTCCATTTCTAGTGTTAATGGGGGCTCGTCATTGGCATCTGAGAGCCAGAGGTTGCCTCCTTTTCCCTGGGCGCAAAGCTTGACAGTGCGTGCCACGTGCTGGTCCAGGAAAGTGCCGATTCTCAGACCAGAATTCCAAACCGATGAAGATTCCTCCCTGGGAAAAGGTGCCAGGACAGAAAGCCATTGTGCCTTTTGTAGGGGTAATGGGGCACCATCATTGGCACCAGAGAACCCAAGGCTGCCACCTTTTCCCTGGGCGCAAAGCTATATGTTGCCTGCCACTTGTAGGTCAGAGAAAGACCTTTGTTCAGCCCAGGATTCCAGATGGATGGCGACTCCTCCCAGGGAAATGGCTCCCAGGACAGAAAGCGATTGTTCCATTTCTAGTGTTAATGGGGGCCCGTCATTGGCATCTGAGAGCCAGAGGTTGCCTCCTATACCCTGGGCGCAAAGCTCGACAGTGCGTGCCACGTGCTGGTCCCAGAAAGTGCCATTTTACAGCCCAGAATTCCAGACCAATGAAGACTCCTTCCAGGGAAAAGGTGCCAGGACAGAAAGCCATTGTGCTTTTTGTAAAGGTAATGGGGCACCATCATTGGCACCTGAGAGCCCAAGACTGCCACCTTTTCCCTGGACGCAAAGCTCGATGGTGCGTTCCACTTGCGGGTCCAGGAAAGTGCCGATTCTCAGACCAGAATTCCAAACCGATGAAGATTCCTCCCTGGGAAAAGGTGCCAGGACAGAAAGCCATTGTGCCTTTTCTAGGGGTAATGGGCCACCATCATTGGCACCTGAGAGCCCAAGGCTGCTCCCTTTTCCCTGGGCACAAAGCTCGACGGTGTGTACCTTGTGCGGGTTTGGGGCAGTGCCATTTTTCAGCCCAGATTTCCAGACGGACGAAGATTCCTCCCTGGGAAAAGGTGCCAGGACAGAAAGCAAGTGTTATTTATCTAGTGCTAACGTGGCCCCATCCTTGGCACCTGAGAGCCCAAGGCTGCCACCTTTTGCCTGGGCGCATATGTCGACGGCGCGTGCCACTTGCGGGTTCCGAGGAAGTGCCATTTTTCAGCCCAGTATTCCAGACGGACGAAGACACCTCCCAGGGAAAAGGTGCCAAGTCAGAAATCGAATTGTCCTTTTCTAGGGTCAATGGTGCCCCATCATTGGCACCTGAGACTTCAAGGCTGCCACCTTTTCCGTGGGCGCAAAGCACGACAGTGCGTACCACGTGCTGGTCCCAGAAAGTGCCATTTTACAGCCCAGAATTCCAGACCAATGAAGACTCCTTCAAGGGAAATGGTGCCAGGACAGAAAGCCATTGTGCTTTTTGTAAAGGTAATGGGGCCCAATCATTGGCACCTGAGAGCCCAAGACTGCCACCTTTTCCCTGGGCGCAAAGCTCGATGGTGCGTTCCACTTGCGGGTCCAGGAAAGTGCCGATTCTCAGACCAGAATTCCAAACCGATGAAGATTCCACCCTGGGAAAAGGTGCCAGGACAGAAAGCCATTGTGCCTTTTCTAGGGGTAATGGGGCACCATCATTGGCACCTGAGAGCCCAAGGCTGTCCCCTTTTCCCTGGGCACAAAGCTCAACGATGTGTTACTTGTGCGGGTTTGAGGCAGTGCCATTTTTTAACTCAGATTTCCAGACGGACGAAGATTCCTCCCTGGGAAAAGGTGCCAGGACAGAAAGCAAGTGTTATTTTTCTAGTGTTAACGGGGCCCCATCATTGGCACCTGAGAGCCCAAGGCTGCCACCTTTTCCCTGGGACCAAAGCTAGATGGTACCTGCCACGTGCAGGTGAGAGAAAGTGCTTCCTTCAGCCCAGGATTCCAGACGGATGACGACTCCTCCCAGGGAAAAGTGCTCCCAGGACAGAAAGCGATTGTTCCATTTCTAGTGTTAATGGGGGCCCGTCATTGGCATCTGAGAGCCAGAGGTTGCCTCCTATACCCTGGGCGCAAAGCACGACAGTGCGTGCCACGTGCTGGTCCCAGAAAGTGCCATTTTACAGCCCAGAATTCCAGACCAATGAAGACTCCTCCCAGGGAAAAGGTGCCAGGACAGAAAGCCATTGTGCTTTTTGTAAAGGTAATGGGGCCCCATCATTGGCACCTGAGAGCCCAAGACTGCCACCTTTTCCCTGGACGCAAAGCTCGATGGTGCGTTCCACTTGCGGGTCCAGGAAAGTGCCGATTCTCAGACCAGAATTCCAAACCGATGAAGATTCCTCCCTGGGAAAAGGTGCCAGGACAGAAAGCCATTGTGCCTTTTGTAGGGGGAAAGGGGCACCATCATTGGCACCTGAGAGCCCAAGGCTGCCCCCTTTTCCCTGGGCGCAAATCTCGACGGTGTGTACCTTGTGCGGGTTTGGGGCAGTGCCATTTTTTAACCCAGATTTCCAGATGGACGAAGATTCCTCCCTCGGAAAAGGTGCCAGGACAGAAAGCAAGTGTTATTTATCTAGTGTTAACGTGGCCCCATCCTTGGCACCTGAGAGCCCAAGGCTGCCACCTTTTGCCTGGGTGCATATGTCGACGGCGCGTGCCACTTGCGGGATCCGGGGAAGTGCCATTTTTCAGCCCAGAATTCCAGACGGACGAAGACGCCTCCCAGGGAAAAGGTGCCAGGTCAGAAATCGAATTGTCCTTTTCTAGGGTCAATGGTGCCCCATCATTGGCACCTGAGACTTCAAGGCTGCCACCTTTTCCGTGGGCGCAAACATCAATGGCGCGTACCACTTTCTTTTCTGGGAAAGTGCTGTTTTTCAGTCCTGAATTCCAGACGGATGAAGACTCCTCACAGGGAAGAGGCTCCCAGGACAGAAAGCGATTGTTCCATTTCTAGGGTGAATGGGGCTCCATCATATGCACCTGAGAGCCCAAGGTTGCCTCCTATACCCTGGGCGCAAAGCTCGACCATGCGTGCTACGTGAGGGTCCGGGAAATTGCCGTTTCTCATTCCAGAATTCCTGACCGATGAAGATTCCTCCCTGGGAAAAAGTGTCAGGACAGAAAGCCATTGTGCCTTTTCTAGGGGTAATGGGACCTCATCTTTGGCACCTGAGAGCCCAAGGCTGCCACCTTTTCCCTGGGCGCAAATGTCGACGGCGCGTGCCACTTCCAAGTCCGGGAATGTGCCGTTTCTCATCCCAGAATTCCAGGCCAGCAAAGATTTCTCCCTGGGAAAAGGTGCCAGGACAGAAAGCGATTGTGCCTTTTCTAGGGTTAATGGGGCCCCAAAATTGGCAGCTGAGAGCCCAGGGCTGCCACCTTTTCCCTGGGCGCAAAGCTCGACGGTGTGTACCTTGTGCGGGTTTGGGGCAGTGCCATTTTTTAACCCAGATTTCCAGATGGACGAAGATTCCTCCCTGGGAAAAGGTGCCAGGACAGAAAGCAAGTGTTATTTTTCTAGTGTTAACGTGGCCCCATCCTTGGCACCTGAGAGCCCAAGGCTGCCACCTTTTGCCTGGGCGCATATGTCGACGGCGCGTGCCACTTGCGGGTTCCGAGGAAGTGCCATTTTTCAGCCCAGAATTCCAGACGGACGAAGACACCTCCCAGGGAAAAGGTGCCAGGTCAGAAATCGAATTGTCCTTTTCTAGGGTCAATGGTGCCCCATCATTGGCACCTGAGAGTTCAAGGCTGCCACCTTTTCCGTGGGCGCAAACATCAACGGCGCGTACCACTTTCTTGTCCGGGAAAGTGCCGTTTTTCAGCCCTCAATTCCAGACGGATGAAGACTCCTCACAGGGAAGAGGCTCCCAGGACAGAAAGCGATTGTTCCATTTCTAGGGTGAATGGGGCTCCATCATATGCACCTGAGAGCCCAAGGTTGCCTCCTATACCCTGGGCGCAAAGCTCGACCATGCGTGCTACGTGAGGGTCCGGGAAATTGCCGTTTCTCATTCCAGAATTCCAGACCGATGAAGATTCCTCCCTGGGAAAAAGTGTCAGGACAGAAAGAGATTGTTCCTTTTCTAGGGTTAATGGGGCTCCATCATTGACACCTGAGAGCCCAAGGCTGCAACCTTTTCCCTGAGCGCAAAGCTCGACGGTGCGTGCCACTTGCGGGTCCAGGAATTTGCTGTTTCTCGTCCCAGAATTCCAGGCCGATGAAGATTCCTCCCAGGGAAAATGTGCCAGGATAGAAAGCAATTGTGCCTTTTCTAGGGTTAATGGGGCCCCAAATTTGACACCTGAGAGCCCAAGGCTGCCACCTTTTCCCTGGGCGCAAAGCTTGACGGAGCGTTCCACGTGCGGGTCCGGGAAAGTGCCATTTTTCAGCCCTGAATTCCAGACCTATGAAGATTCCTCAGAGGGAAAAGGTACCAGGAGACAAAGCCATTGTGTATTTTGTAATGCTAATTGGGCCCCATCCTTGGCAGATGAGAGCCCAAGGCTGCCACCTTTTCCCTGGGTGCAAAGCTCGACGGTGCATACCCTGTGCGGGTGCGGGAAAGGGCCATTTTTCAGCCCAGAATTCCAGACGGAAGTCGATTCCTCTCTGGGAAAAGGTGTCAGGACAGAAAACCATTTCGCCTTTTCTAGGGGTAATGGGACCTCATCTTTGGCACCTGAGAGCCCAAGGCTGCCACCTTTACCCTGGGCACAAATGTCGACGGCGCGTGCCACTTGCAAGTCCGGGAATGTGCCGTTTCTCATCCCAGAATTCCAGGCCAGGAAAGATTTCTCCCTGGGAAAAGGTGCCAGGACAGAAAGCGATTGTGCCTTTTCTAGGGTTAATGGGGCCCCACAATTGGCAGCTGAGAGCCCAGGGCTGCCACCTTTTCCCTGGGCGCAAAGCTCGACGGTGCGTGCCGCATGCGGGTAAGGGAAAGAGTCGTTTTCAGCCCAGAATTCCAGACCAATGAAGATTCCTCCGTGGGAAAAGGTGCCAGGACAGGAAACGATTGTTGGTTTTCTAGGGGTAATGGGGCCCCATCATTGGCACCTTAGAGCCCAAGGCTGCCACCTTTTGCCTGGGCACAAAGCTCGATGGTGCGTTCCACTTGCAGGTCCGGGGAAGTGCCATTTTTCAGCCCAGAATTCCAGACGGACGAAAATTCCTCCCAGGGAAAAGGTGCCAGGACAGAAAGCGATTGTTATTTATCTAGTGTTAACGGGGCCCCATCATTGGCACCTGAGAGCCCAAGGCTGCCACCTTTTCCCTGGGACCAAAGCTAGATGGTGCCTGCCACGTGCAGGTCAGAGAAAGTCCTTTGTTCAGCCCTGAATTCCAGACGGATGACGACTCCTCCCAGGGAAAAGGCTCCCAGGACAGAAAGCGATTGTTCCATTTCTAGTGTTAATGGGGGCCCGTCATTGGCATCTGAGAGCCAGAGGTTGCCTCCTTCTCCCTGGGCGCAAAGCTCGACAGTGCGTGCCACGTGCTGGTCCCAGAAAGTGCCATTTTACAGCCCAGAATTCCAGACCAATGAAGACTCCTCCCAGGGAAAAGGTGCCAGGACAGAAAGCCATTATGCTTTTTGTAAAGGTAATGGGGCCCCATCATTGGCACCTGAGAGCCCAAGACTGCCACCTTTTCCCTGGACGCAAAGCTCGATGGTGCGTTCCACTTCCGGGTCCAGGAAAGTGCCGATTCTCAGACCAGAATTCCAAACCGATGAAGATTCCTCCCTGGCAAAAAGGTGCCAGGACAGAAAGCCATTGTGCCTTTTGTAGGGGTAATGGGGCACCATCATTGGCACCTGAGAGTCCAAGGCTGCCCCCTTTTCCCTGGGCGCAAAGCTCGACGGTGTGTACCTTGTGCGGATTTGGGGCAGTGCCATTTTTGAACCCAGATTTCCAGACGGACGAAGATTCCTCCCTGGGAAAAGGTGCCAGGACAGAAAGCAAGTGTTATTTTTCTAGTGTTAACGGGGCCCCATCATTGGCACCTGAGAGCCCAAGGCTGCCACCTTTTGCCTGGGCGCAAATGTCGACGGCGCGTGCCACTTGCGGGTCCGGGGAAGTGCCATTTTTCAGCCCAGAATTCCAGACGGACGAAGACACCTCCCAGGGAAAAGGTGCCAGGTCAGAAATTGAATTGTCCTTTTCTAGGGTCAATGGTGCCCCATCATTGGCACCTCAGAGTTCAAGGCTGCCACCTTTTCCGTGGGCGCAAACATCAACGGCGCGTACCACTTTCTTGTCCGGGAAAGTGCTGTTTTTCAGCCCTCAATTCCAGACGGATGAAGACTCCTCACAGGGAAGAGACTCCCAGGACAGAAAGCGATTGTTCCATTTCTAGGCTTAATCGGGCTCCATCACTGGCACCTGAGAGCCCAAGGTTGCCTCCTATACCCTGGGCGCAAAGCTCGACCATGCGTGCTACGTGAGGGTCCGGGAAATTGCCGTTTCTCATTCCAGAATTCCAGACCGATGAAGATTCCACCCTGGGAAAAGGTGTCAGGACAGAAAGCGATTGTGCCTTTTCTAGGGTTAATGGGGCTCCATCATTGACACTGAGAGCCGAAGGCTGCAACCTTTTCCCTGAGCGCAAAGCTCGACGGTGCGTGCCACTTGCGGGTCCAGGAATGTGCTGATTCTCATCCCAGAATTCGGGGCCGAGGAAGATTTCTCCCAGGGAAAAGGTGCCAGGACAGAAAGCGATTGTGTCTTTTCTAGGGTTAATGGGGACCCAAAATTGACACCTGAGAGCCCAAGGCTGCCACCTTTTGCCTGGGCGCAAAGCTCGACCTAGCTTTCCGAGTGCGGGTCCGGGAAAGTGCCATTTTTCAGCCCAGAATTCCAGACCTATGAAGATTCCTCAGAAGGAAAATGTACCAGAAGACAAAGTCATTGTGTATTTTGCAATGCTAATTGGACCCCATCATTGGCACCTGAGAGCCCAAGGCTGCCACCTTTTCCCTGGGTGCAAAGCTCGACGGTGCATACCCTGTGCGGGTGCGGGAAAGGGCCGTTCTTCAGCCCAGAATTTCAGACGGAAGTCGATTCCTCTCTGGGAAAAGGTGTCAGGACAGAAAGCCATTGTGCCTTTTCTAGGGGTAATGGGGCCTCATCTTTGGCACCTGAGAGTCCAAGGCTGCCACCTTTTCCCTGGGCGCAAATGTCGACGGCGCGTGCCACTTGCAAGTCCGGGAATGTGCCGTTTCTCATCCCAGAATTCCAGGCCAGCAAAGATTTCTCCCTGGGAAAAGGTGCCAGGACAGAAAGCGATTGTGCTTTTTCTAGGGTTAATGGGGCCCCAAAATTGGCAGCTGAGAGCCCAGGGCTGCCACCTTTTCCCTGGGCGCAAAGCTCGACGGTGCGTGCCGCATGCGGGTAAGGGAAAGAGCCGTTTTCAGCCCAGAATTCCAGACCAATGAAGATTCCGCCCAGGGAAAAGGTGCCAGGACAGAAAGCGATTGTTCATTTTCCAGGGGTAATGGGGCCCCATCATTGGCACCTGAGAGCCCAAGGCTGCCTCCTTTTGCCTGGGCACAAAGCTCGACGGTGCGTTCCACTTGCAGGTCCGGGGAAGTGCCGTTTTTCAGCCCAGAATTCCAGACGGACGAAAATTCCTCCCAGGGAAAAGGTGCCAGGACAGAAAGCGATTGTTATTTATCTAGTGTTAACGGGGCCCCATCATTGACACCTGAGAGCCCAAGGCTGCCACCTTTTCCCTGGGCGCAAAGCTAGATGGTGCCTGCCACGTGCAGGTCAGAGAAAGACCTTTGTTCAGCCCAGGATTCCAGACGGATGACGACTCCTCCCAGGGAAAAGTGCTCCCAGGACAGAAAGCGATTGTTCCATTTCTAGTGTTAATGGGGGCCCGTCATTGGCATCTGAGAGCCAGAGGTTGCCTCCTATACCCTGGGCGCAAAGCACGACAGTGCGTGCCACGTGCTGGTCCCAGAAAGTGCCATTTTAGAGCCCAGAAATCCAGACCAATGAAGACTCCTCCCAGGGAAAAGGTGCCAGGACAGAAAGCCATTGTGCTTTTTGTAAAGGTAATGGGGCCCCATCATTGTCACCTGAGAGCCCAAGACTGCCACCTTTTCCCTGGACGCAAAGCTCGATGGTGCGTTCCACTTGCGGGTCCAGGAAAGTGCCGATTCTCAGACCAGAATTCCAAACCGATGAAGATTCCTCCCTGGGAAAAGGTGCCAGGACAGAAAGCCATTGTGCCTTTTGTAGGGGTAATGGGGCACCATCATTGGCACCTGAGAGCCCAAGGCTGCTCCCTTTTCCCTGGGCACAAAGCTCGACGGTGTGTACCTTGTGCGGGTTTGGGGCAGTGCCATTTTTCAGCCCAGATTTCCAGACGGACGAAGATTCCTCCCTGGGAAAAGGTGCCAGGACAGAAAGCAAGTGTTATTTTTCTAGTGTTAACGGGGCCCCATCATTGACACCTGAGAGCCCAAGGCTGCCACCTTTTCCCTGGGCACAAAGCTAGATGGTACCTGCCACCTGCAGGTGAGAGAAAGTGCTTCCTTCAGCCCAGGATTCCAGAGGGATGACGACTCCTCCCAGGGAAAAGTGCTCCCAGGACAGAAAGCGATTGTTCCATTTCTAGTGTTAATGGGGGCCCGTCATTGGCATCTGAGAGCCAGAGGTTGCCTCCTATACCCTGGGCGCAAAGCACGACAGTGCGTGCCACGTGCTGGTCCCAGAAAGTGCCATTTTAGAGCCCAGAATTCCAGACCAATGAAGACTCCTCCCAGGGAAAAGGTGCCAGGACAGAAAGCCATTGTGCTTTTTGTAAAGGTAATGGGGACCCATCATTGGCACCTGAGAGCCCAAGACTGCCACCTTTTCCCTGGACGCAAAGCTCGATGGTGCGTTCCACTTGCCGGTCCAGGAAAGTGCCGATTCTCAGACCAGAATTCCAAACCGATGAAGATTCCTCCCTGGGAAAAGGTGCCAGGACAGAAAGCCATTGTGCCTTTTGTAGGGGGAAAGGGGCACCATCATTGGCAGCTGAGAGCCCAAGGCTGCCACCTTTTCCCTGGGCGCAAACCTAGATGGTGCCTGCCACGTGCAGGTCAGAGAAAGACCTTTGTTCAGCCCAGGATTCCAGACGGATGACGACTCCTCCCAGGGAAAATGCTCCCAGGACAGAGAGCGATTGTTCCATTTCTAGTGTTAATGGGGGCCCGTCATTGGCATCTGAGAGCCAGAGGTTGCCTCCTTTTCCCTGGGCGCAAAGCTCGACAGTGCGTGCCACATGCTGGTCCCAGAAAGTGCCATTTTACAGCCCAGAATTCCAGACCAATGAAGACTCCTCCCAGGGAAAAGGTGCCAGGACAGAAAGCCAATGTGCTTTTTGTAAAGGTAATGGGGCCCCATCATTGGCACCTGAGAGCCCAAGACTGCCACCTTTTCCCTGGACGCAAAGCTCGATGGTGCGTTCCACTTGCGGGGCCCCAGGAAAGTGCCGATTCTCAGACCAGAATTCCAAACCGATGGATTCCTCCCTGGGAAAAGGTGCCAGGAGAGAAAGCCATTGTGCCTTTTCTAGGGGTAATGGGGCACCATCATTGGCAGCTGAGAGCCCAAGGCTGCCCCCTTTTCCCTGGGCGCAAAGCTCGACGGTGTGTACCTTGTGTGGGTTTGGGGCAGTGCTATTTTTGAACCCAGATTTTCAGACGGACGAAGATTCCTCCCTGGGAAAAGGTGCCAGGACAGAAAGCAAGTGTTATTTTTCTAGTGTTAACGGGGCTCCATCATTGACACCTGAGAGCCCAAGGCTGCTACCTTTTCCCTGGGCGCAAATGTCGACGGAGCGTGCCACTTCCAAGTCCAAGAATGTGCCGTTTCTCATCCCAGAATTCCAGGCCAGCGAAGATTTCTCCCTGGGAAAAGGTGCCAGGACAGAAAGCGAGTGTGCCTTTTCTAGGGTTAATGGGGCCCCAAAATTGGCAGCTGAGAGCCCAGGGCTGCCACCTTTTCCCTGGGCGCAAAGCTCGACGGTGCGTGCCACAGGCGGGTAAGGGAAAGAGCTGTTTTCAGCCCAGAATTCCAGACCAATGAAGATTCCTCCCTGGGAAAAGGTGCCAGGACAGAAAGCGATTGTTCTTTTTCTAGGGGTAATGGGGCCCCATCATTGGCACCTGAGAGCCCAAGGCTGCCACCTTTTGCCTGGGCACAAAGCTCGACGGTGCGTTCCAATTGCAGGTCCAAGGAAGTGCCGTTTTTCAGCCCAGAATTCCAGACGGACGAAAATTCCTCCCAGGGAAAAGGTGCCAGGACAGAAAGCGATTGTTATTTATCTAGTGTTAACGGGGACCCATCACTGGCACCTGAGAGCCCAAGGCTGCCACCTTTTCCCTGGGCGCAAAGCTAGATGGTGCCTGCCACGTGCAGGTCAGAGAAAGTGCCATTTTTCAGCCCAGCATTCCAGACGGATGACGACTCCTCCCAGGGAAAAGGCTCCCAGGACAAAAAGCGATTGTTCCATTTCTAGTGTTAATGGGGGCCCGTCATTGGCATCTGAGAGCCAGAGGTTGCCTCCTTTCCCTGGGCGCAAAGCACGGCAGTGCGTGCCACGTGCTGGTCCCAGAAAGTGCCATTTTACAGCCCAGAATTCCAGACCAAAGAAGACTCCTCCCAGGGAAAAGGTGCCAGGACAGAAAGCCAATGTGCTTTTTGTAAAGGTAATGGGGCCCCATCATTGGCACCTGAGAGCCCAAGACTGCCACCTTTTCCCTGGACGCAAAGCTCGATGGTGCGTTCCACTTGCGGGGCCCCAGGAAAGTGCCGATTCTCAGACCAGAATTCCAAACCGATGGATTCCTCCCTGGGAAAAGGTGCCAGGAGAGAAAGCCATTGTGCCTTTTGTAGGGGTAATGGGGCACCATCATTGGCACCTGAGAGCCCAAGGCTGCCCCCTTTTCCCTGGGCGCAAAGCTCGACGGTGTGTACCTTGTGTGGGTTTGGGGCAGTGCTATTTTTGAACCCAGATTTCCAGACGGACGAAGATTCCTCCCTGGGAAAAGGTGCCAGGACAGAAAGCAAGTGTTATTTTTCTAGTGTTAACGGGGCTCCATAATTGACACCTGAGAGCCCAAGGCTGCCACCTTTTCCCTGGGCGCAAATGTCGACGGAGCGTGCCACTTGCAAGTCCAAGAATGTGCCGTTTCTCATCCCAGAATTCCAGGCCAGCGAAGATTTCTCCCTGGGAAAAGGTGCCAGGACAGAAAGCGAGTGTGCCTTTTCTAGGGTTAATGGGGCCCCAAAATTGGCAGCTGAGAGCCCAGGGCTGCCACCTTTTCCCTGGGCGCAAAGCTCGACGGTGCGTGCCATAGGCGGGTAAGGGAAAGAGCTGTTTTCAGCTCAGAATTCCAGACCAATGAAGATTCCTCCGTGGGAAAAGGTGCCAGGACAGAAAGCGATTGTTCTTTTTCTAGGGGTAATGGGGCCCCATCATTGGCACCTGAGAGCCCAAGGCTGCCACCTTTTGCCTGGGCACAAAGCTCGACGGTGCGTTCCACTTGCAGGTCCAGGGAAGTGCCGTTTTTCAGCCCAGAATTCCAGACGGACGAAAATTCCTCCCAGGGAAAAGGTGCCAGGACAGAAAGCGATTGTTATTTATCTAGTGTTAACGGGGACTCATCATTGGCACCTGAGAGCCCAAGGCTGCCACCTTTTCCCTGGGCGCAAAGCTAGATGGTGCCTGCCACGTGCAGGTCAGAGAAAGACCTTTGTTCAGCCCAGCATTCCAGACGGATGACGACTCCTCCCAGGGAAAAGGCTCCCAGGACAAAAAGCGATTGTTCCATTTCTAGTGTTAATGGGGGCCCGTCATTGGCATCTGAGAGCCAGAGGTTGCCTCCTTTCCCTGGGCGCAAAGCACGGCAGTGCGTGCCACGTGCTGGTCCCAGAAAGTGCCATTTTAGAGCCCAGAATTCCAGACCAATGAAGACTCCTCCCAGGGAAAAGGTGCCAGGACAGAAAGCCATTGTGCTTTTTGCAAAGGTAATGGGGCCCCATCATTGTCACCTGAGAGCCCAAGACTGCCACCTTTTCCCTGGACGCAAAGCTCGATGGTGCGTTCCACTTGAGGGTCCAGGAAAGTGCCGATTCTCAGACCAGAATTCCAAACCGATGAAGATTCCTCCCTGGGAAAAGGTGCCAGGACAGAAAGCCATTGTGCCTTTTGTAGGGGTAATGGGGCACCATCATTGGCACCTGAGAGCCCAAGGCTGCCCCCTTTTCCCTGGGCGCAAAGCTCGACGGTGTGTACCTTGTGCGGGTTTGGGGCAGTGCCATTTTTGAACCCAGATTTCCAGACGGACGAAGATTCCTCCCTGGGAAAAGGTGCCAGGACAGAAAGCAGGTGTTATTTTTCTAGTGTTAACGGGACCCCATCATTGGCCCCTGAGAGCCCAAGGCTGCCACTTTTCGCCTGGGCGCAAATGTCGACGGCGCATGCCACTTGCGGGTCCGGGGAAGTGCCATTTTTCAGCCCAGAATTCCAGATGGACGAAGACACCTCCCAGGGAAAAGTTGCCAGGTCAGAAATCAAATTGTCCTTTTCTAGGGTCAATGGTGCCCCACCATTGGCACCTGAGAGTTCAAGGCTGCCACCTTTTCCGTGGGCGCAAACATCAACGGCACGTACCACTTTCTTGTCCAGGAAAGTGCCGTTATTCAGCCCTCAATTCCAGACGGATGAAGACTCCTCACAGGGAAGAGGCTCCCAGGATAGAAAGCGATTGTTCCATTTCTAGGGTTAATCGGGCTCCATCATTGGCACCTGAGAGCCCAAGGTTGCCTCCTATACCCTGGGCGCAAAGCTCGACCTTGCGTGCTACGTGAGGGTCCGGGAAATTGCCGTTTCTCATTCCAGAATTCCAGACCGATGAAGATTCCTCCCTGGGAAAAGGTGGAAGGACAGAAAGCGATTGTTCCTTTCCTAGGGTTAATGGGGACCCATTATTGACAGCTGAGAGCCGAAGGCTGCAACCTTTTCCCTGAGCGCAAAGCTCGATGGTGCAGGCCACTTGCGGGTCTAGGAATGTGCTGTTTCTCATCCCAGAATTCGAGGCCGATGAAGATTTCTCCCAGGGAAAAGGTGCCAGGACAGAATGCGATTCTGCCTTTTCTAGGGTTAATGGGGCCCCAAAATTGACACCTGAGAGCCCAAGGCTACCACCTTTTGCCTGGGCGCAAAGCTCGACGGAGCGTTCCACGTGCGGCTCCGGGAAAGTGCCATTTTGCAGCCCAGAATTCCAGACCTATGAAGATTCCTCAGAGGGAAAAGGTACCAGGAGACAAAGCCATTGTGTATTTTGTAATGCTAATTGGGCCCCATCATTGGCACCTGAGAGCCCAAGGCTGCCACCTTTTCCCTGGGTGCAAAGCTCGACGGTGCATACCCTATGTGGGTCCGGGAAAGGGCCGTTTTTCAGCCCAGAATTCCAGACGGAAGTCGATTCCTCTCTTGGAGAAGGTGTCAGGACAGAAAGCCATTGTGCCTTTTCTAGGGGTAACGGGGCCCCAAAATGGACACCTGAGAGCCCAAGGCTGCCACCTTTTCCCTGGGCGCAAATGTCGACGGAGCGTGCCACTTCCAAGTCCGGGAATGTGCCGTTTCTCATCCCAGAATTCAAGGCCAGCGAAGATTTCTCCCTGGGAAAAGGTGCCAGGACAGAAAGCGATTGTGCCTTTTCTAGGGTTAATGGGGCCCCAAAATTGGCAGCTGAGAGCCCAGGGCTGCCACCTTTTCCCTGGGCGCAAAGCTTGACTGTGCGTGCCACATGCGCATAAGGAAAGGAGCCGTTTTCAGCCCAGAATTCCAGACCAATGAAGATTCCTCCCTGGGAAAAGGTGCCAGGACAGAAAGCGATTGTTCTTTTTCTAGGGGTAATGGGGCCCCATCATTGGCACCTGAGAGCCCAAGGCTGCCACCTTTTGCCTGGGCACAAAGCTCGACGGTGCGATCCACTTGCAGGTCCGGGGAAGTGCCGTTTTTCAGCCCAGAATTCCAGACGGACGAAAATTCCTCCCAGGGAAAAGGTGCCAGGACAGAAAGCGATTGTTATTTATCTAGTGTTAACGGGGACCCATCATTGGCACCCGAGAGCCCAAGGCTGCCACCTTTTCCCTGGGCGCAAAGCTAGATGGTGTCTGCCACATGCAGGTCAGAGAAAGACCTTTGTTCAGCCCAGGATTCCAGACGGATGACGACTCCTCCCAGGGAAAGGGCTCCCAGGACAGAAAGCGATTGTTCCATTTCTAGTGTTAATGGGGGCCCGTCATTGGCATCTGAGAGCCAGAGGTTGCCTCCTTTTCCCTGGGCGCAAAGCACGACAGTGCGTGCCACGTGCTGGTCCCAGAAAGTGCCATTTTACAGCCCAGAATTCCAGACCAATGAAGACTCCTCCCAGGAAAAGGGTGCCAGGACAGAAAGCCATTGTGTTTTTTGTAAAGGTAATGGGGCCCCATCATTGGCACCTGAGAGCCCAAGACTGCCACCTTTTCCCTGGACGCAAAGCTCGATGGTGCGTTCCACTTGCGGGTCCAGGAAAGTGCCGATTCTCAGACCAGAATTCCAAGCCGATGAAGATTCCTCCCTGGGAAAAGGTGCCAGGACAGAAAGCCATTGTGCCTTTTGTAGGGGTAATGGGGCCCCAAAATTGGCACCTGAGAGCCCAAGGCTGCCCCCTTTTCCCTGGGCGCAAAGCTCAACGGTGTGTACCTTGTGTGGGTTTGGGGCAGTGCCATTTCTGAACCCAGATTTCCAGACGGACGAAGATTCCTCCCTGGGAAAAGGTGCCAGGACAGAAAGCAAGTGTTCCTTTTCTAGTGTTAACGGGGCCCCATCATTGGCACCTGAGAGCCCAAGGCTGCCACCTTTTGCCTGGGCGCAAATGTCGACGGCGCGTGTCACTTGCGGGTCCGGGGAAGTGCCATTTTTCAGCCCAGAATTCCAGACGGAGGAAGACACCTCCCAGGGAAAAGGTGCCAGGTCAGAAATCGAATTGTCCTTTTCTAGGGTCAATGGTGCCCCATCATTGGCACCTGAGAGTTCAAGGCTGCCACCTTTTCCGTGGGCGCAAACATCAACGGCACGTACCACTTTCTTGTCCAGGAAAGTGCCGTTTTTCAGCCCTGAATTCCAGACCGATGAAGACTCCTCACAGGGAAGAGGCTCCCAGGACAGAAAGCGATTGTTCCATTTCTAGGGTTAATCGGGCCCCAACATTGGCACCTGAGAGCCCAAGGTTGCCTCCTATACCCTGGGCGCAAAGCTCGACCATGCGTGCTACGTGAGGGTCCGGGAAATTGCCGTTTCTCATTCCAGAATTCCAGACCGATGAAGATTCCACCCTGGGAAAAGGTGTCAGGACAGAAAGCCATTGTTCCTTTTCTAGGGTTAATGGGGCTCCATCATTGACACCTGAGAGCCGAAGGCTGCAACCTTTTCCCTGAGCGCAAAGCTCGATGGTGCGTGCCTCTTGCGGGTCCAGGAATGTGCTGTTTCTCATCCCAGAATTCGAGGCCGATGAAGATTTCTCCCAGGGAAAAGGTGCCAGGGCAGAAAGCGATTGTGCCTTTTCTAGGGTTAATGGGGCCCCAAAATTGACACCTGAGAGCCCAAGGCTGCCACCTTTTGCCTGAGCGCAAAGCTCGTCGGAGCGTTCCACATGCGGGTCCTGGAAAGTGCCATTTTGCAGCCCAGAATTCCAGACCTATGAAGATTCCTCAGAGGGAAAAGGTACCAGGAGACAAAGCCATTGTGTATTTTGCAATGCTAATTGGGCCCCATCATTGGCACCTGAGAGCCCAAGGCTGCCACCTTTTCCTTGGGTGCAAAGCTCAACGGTGCATACCCTGTGCGGGTCCGGGAAAGGGCTGTTTTTCAGCCCAGAATTCCAGACGGAAGTCGATTCCTCTCTGGGAAAAGGTGTCAGGACAGAAAGCCATTGTGCCTTTTCTAGGGGTAACGGGGCCCCAAAATGGACACCTGAGAGCCCAAGGCTGCCACCTTTTCCCTGGGCGCAAATGTCGACGGCGCGTGCCACTTGCAAGTCCGGGATTGTGCCGTTTCTCATCCCAGAATTCCAGGCCAGCGAAGATTTCTGCCTGGTAAAAGGTGCCAGGACAGAAAGCGATTGTGCCTTTTCTAGGGTTAATGGGGCCCCAAAATTGGCAGCTGAGAGCCCAGGGCTTCCACCTTTACCCTGGGCGCAAGGCTCGACGGTGCGTGCCACATGCGGGTAAGGGAAGGAGCCGTTTTCAGCTCAGAATTCCAGACCAATGAAGATTCCTCCGTGGGAAAAAGTTCCAAGACAGAAAGCGATTGTTCTTTTTCTAGGGGTAATGGGGCCCCATCATTGGCACCTGAGAGCCCAAGGCTGCCACCTTTTGCCTGGGCACAAAGCTCGACGGTGCGTTCCACTTGCAGGTCCGGGGAAGTGCCGTTTTTCAGCCTAGAATTCCAGACTGACGAAAATTCCTCCCAGGGAAAAGGTGCCAGGACAGAAAGCGATTGTTATTTATCTAGTGTTAACGGGGACCCATCATTGGCACCTGAGAGCCCAAGGCTGCCACCTTTTCCCTGGGCGCAAAGCTAGATGGTGCCTGCCACGTGCAGGTCAGAGAAAGACCTTTGTTCAGCCCAGCATTCCAGACGGATGACGACTCCTCCCAGGGAAATGGCTCCCAGGACAGAAAGCGATTGTTCCATTTCTAGTGTTAATGGGGGCCCGTCATTGGCATCTGAGAGCCAGAGGTTGCCTCCCTTTCCCTGGGCGCAAAGCACGACAGTGCTTGCCACATGCTGGTCCCAGAAAGTTCCATTTTACAGGTCAGATTTCCAGACCAATGAAGACTCCTCCCAGGGAAAAGGTTCCAGGACAGAAAGCCATTGTGCTTTTTGTAAAGGTAAAGGGGCCCCATCATTGGCACCTGAGAGCCCAAGACTGCCACCTTTTCCCTGGACGCAAAGCTCGATGGTGCGTTCCACTTGCGGGTCCAGAAAATTGCCGATTCTCAGACCAGAAATCCAAACCGATGAAGATTCCTCCCTGGGAAAAGGTGCCAGGACAGAAAGCCATTGTGCCTTTTGTAGGGGTAATGGGGCACCATCATTGGCACCTGAGAGCCCAAGGCTGCCCCCTTTTCCCTGGGCACAAAGCTCAACGATGTGTACCTTGTGCGGGTTTGGGGCAGTGCCATTTTTGAACCCAGATTTCCAGACGGACGAAGATTCATCCCTGGGAAAAGGTGCCAGGACAGAAAGCAAGTGTTATTTTTCTTGTGTTAACGGGACCCCATCATTGGCAACTGAGAGCCCAAGGCTGCCACCTTTTGCCTGGGCGCAAATGTCGACGGCGCGTGCCACTTGCGGGTCCGGGGAAGTGCCATTTTTCAGCCCAGAATTCCAGACGGACGAAGACACCTCCCAGGGAAAAGGTGCCAGGTCAGAAATCGAATTGTCCTTTTCTAGGGTCAATGGTGCCCCATCATTGGCACCTCAGAGTTCAAGGCTGCCACCTTTTCCGTGGGCGCAAACATCAACGGCGCGTAACACTTTCTTGTCCGGGAAAGTGCCGTTTTTCAGCCCTGAATTCCAGACGGATGAAGACTCCTCACAGGGAAGAGGCTCCCAGGACAGAAAGCGATTGTTCCATTTCTAGGGTTAATCGGGCCCCAACATTGGCACCTGAGAGCCCAAGGTTGCCTCCTATACCTTGGACGCAAAGCTCTACCATGCGTGCTACGTGAGGGTCCGGGAAATTGCCGTTTCTCATTCCAGAATTCCAGACCGATGAAGATTCCTCCCTGGGAAAAGGTGCCAGGACAGGAATTGATTTCTCCTTTTCTAGGAGTAATGGTGACCCATTTTTGGCACCTGAGACCGAAGGCTGCAACCTTTTCCCTGAGCGCAAAGCTCAAAGGCGCGTGCCGTTTGCGGGTCCGGGGAAGTGCCATTTTTCAGCCCAGAATTCCAGACGGACGAAGACACCTCCCAGGGAAAAGGTGCCAGGTCAGAAATCGAATTGTCCTTTTCTAGGGTCAATGGTGCCCCATCATTGGCACCTGAGAGTTCAAGGCTGCCACCTTTTCCGTGGGCGCAAACATCAACGGCGCGTACCACTTTCTTGTCAGCGAAAGTGCCGTTTTTCAGCCCTCAATTCCAGACGGATGAAGACTCCTCACAGGGAAGAGGCTCCCAGGACAGAAAGCGATTGTTCCATTTCTAGGGTTAATCAGGCCCCATCATTGGCACCTGAGAGCCCAAGGTTGCCTCCTATACCCTGGGCGCAAAGCTCGACCATGCGTGCTACGTGAGGGTCCGGGAAATTGCCATTTCTCATTCCAGAATTCAAGACCGATGAAGATTCCTCCCTGGGAAAAGGTGCCAGGACAGGAATGGATTTCTCCTTTTCTAGGAGTAATGGGGACCCATTTTTGGCACCTGAGAGCCCAAGGCTGCAACCTTTTCCCTGAGCGCAAAGCTCGACGGCGCATGCCACTTGCGGGTCCGGGGAAGTGCCATTTTTCATCCCAGAATTCCAGACGGACGAAGACACCTCCCAGGGAAAAGGTGCCAGGTCAGAAATCGAATTGTCCTTTTCTAGGGTCAATGGTGCCCCATCATTGGCACCTCAGAGTTCAAGGCTGCCACCTTTTCCGTGGGCGCAAACATCAACGGTGCGTACCACTTTCTTGTCTGGGAAAGTGCCGTTTTTCAGCCCTCAATTCCAGACGGATGAAGACTCTTCACAGGGAAGAGGCTCCCAGGACAGAAAGCGATTGTTCCATTTCTAGGGTTAATCGGGCTCCATCATTGGCACCTGAGAGATCAAGGTTGCCTCCTATACCCTGGGCGCAAAGCTCGACCATGCATGTTACGTGAGGGTCCGGGAAATTGCCATTTCTCATCCCAGAATTCAAGGCCGATGAAGATTTCTCCCAGGGAAAAGGTGCCAGGACAGAAAGCGATTGTGCCTTTTCTAGGGTTAATGGGGCCCCAAAATTGACACCTGAGAGCCCAAGGCTGCCACCTTTTCCCTGGGCGCAAAGCTCGACGGAGCGTTCCATGTGCGGGTCCGGGAAAGTGCCATTTTTCAGCCCAGAATTCCAGACGTATGAAGACTCCTCAGAGGGAAAAGTTGCCAGGAGACAAAGCCATTGTGTATTTTGTAATGCTAATTGGGCCCCATCATTGGCACCTGAGAGCCCAAGGCTGCCACCTTTTCCTTGGGTGCAAAGCTCGACGGTGCATACCCTGTGCGGGTCCGGGAAAGGGCCGTTTTTCAGCCCAGAATTCCAGACGGAAGTCGATTCCTCTCTGGGAAAAGGTGTCAGGACAGAAAGCCATTGTGCCTTTTCTAGGGGTAATGGGGCCCCATCTTTGGCACCTGAGAGCCCATAGCTGCCACCTTTTCCCTGGGCGCAAATGTTGACGGCACATGCCACTTGGAAGTCCGGGAATGTGCCGTTTCTCATCCCAGAATTCCAGGCCAGCGAAAATTTCTCCCTGAGAAAAGGTGCCAGGACAGGAATGGATTTCTCCTTTTCTAGGAGTAATGGGGACCCATCATTGGCACCTGAGAGCCGAAGGCTGCAACCTTTTCCCTGAGCGCAAAGCTCGACGGTGCGTGCCACTTGCGGGTCCAGGAATGTGCTGTTTCTCATCCCAGAATTTGAGGCCGATGAAGATTTCTCCCTGGGAAAAGGTGCCAGGAAAGAAAGCAATTGTGCCTTTTCTAGGGTTAATGGGGCCCCAAAATTGACACCTGAGAGCCCAAGGCTGCCACCTTTTCCCTGGGCACAAAGCTCGACGGAGCGTTCCACCTGCGGGTCCGGGAAAGTGCCATTTTTCAGCCCAGAATTCCAGACCTATGAAGATTCCTCAGAGGGAAAAGGCACCAGGAGACAAAGCCTTTGTGTATTTTGTAATGCTAATTGGGCCCCATCATTGGCACCTGAGAGCCCAAGGCTGCCACCTTTACCCTGGGTGCAAAGCTCGACGGTGCATACCCTGTGCGGGTCCGGGAAAGGGCCGTTTTTAGGCCCAGAATTCCAGACGGAAGTCAATTCCTCTCTGGGAAAAGGTGTCAGGACAGAAAGCCATTGTGCCTTTTCTAGGGGTAATGGGGCCCCATCATTGGCACCTGAGAGCCCAAGGCTGCCACCTTTTCCCTGGGCGCAAATGTCGACGGCGCGTGCCACTTGCAAGTCTGGGAATGTGCCGATTCTCATCCCAGAATTCCAGGCCAGCAAAGATTTCTCCCAGGGAAAAGGTGCCAGGACAGAAAGCGATTGTGCCTTTACTAGGGTTAATGGGGCCCCAAAATTGGCACCTGAGAGCCCAGGGCTGCCACCTTTTCCCTGGGCGCAAATGTCGACGGCGCGTGCCACACGCGGGTAAGGGAAAGAGCCGTTTTCAGCCCAGAACTCCAGACCAATGAAGATTCCGCCCAGGGAAAAGGTGCCAGGACAGAAAGCCATTGTTCTTTTCTAGGGGTAGTGGGACCCCATCATTGGCACCTGAGAGCCCAAGGCTGCCACCTTTTGCCTGGGCACAAAGCTCGACGGTGCGTTCCACTTGCAGGTCCGGGGAAGTGCCGTTTTTCAGCCCAGAATTCCAGACGGACGAAAATTCCTCCCAGGGAAAAGGTGCCAGGACAGAAAGCGATTGTTATTTATCTAGTGTTAACGGGGACCCATCGTTGGCACCTGAGAGCCCAAGGCTGCCACCTTTTCCCTGGGCGCAAAGCTAGATGGTGCCTGCCACGTGCAGGTCAGAGAAAGTGCTTTGTTCAGCCCAGGATTCCAGACGGCTGAGGACTCCTCCCAGGGAAAAGGCTCCCAGGACAGAGAGCGATTGTTCCCTTTCTAGTGTTAATGGGGGCCCGTCATTGGCATCTGAGAGCCAGAGGTTGCCTCCTTTTCCCTGGGCGCAAAGCAGGACAGTGCGTGCCACATGCTGGTCCCAGAAAGTGCCATTTTACAGCCCAGAATTCCAGACCAATGAAGACTCCTCCCAGGGAAAAGGTTCCAGGACAGAAAGCCAATGTGCTTTTTGTAAAGGTAATGGGGCCCCATCATTGGCACCTGAGAGCCCAAGACTGCCACCTTTTCCCTGGACGCAAAGCTCGATGGTGCGTTCCACTTGCGGGGCCCCAGGAAAGTGCCGATTCTCAGACCAGAATTCCAAACCGATGAAGATTCCTCCCTGGGAAAAGGTGCCAGGAGACAAAGCCATTGTGCCTTTTGTAGGGGTAATGCGGCACCATCATTGGCACCTGAGAGCCCAAGGCTGCCCCCTTTTCCCTGGGCGCAAAGCTCGACGGTGTGTACCTTGTGCGGGTTTGGGGCAGTGCCATTTTTGAACCCAGATTTCCAGACGGACGAAGATTCCTCCCTGGGAAAAGGTGCCAGGACAGAAAGCAAGTGTTATTTTTCTAGTGTTAACGGGACCCCATCATTGGCCCCTGAGAGCCCAAGGCTGCCACTTTTCGCCTGGGCGCAAATGTCGACGACGCATGCCACTTGCGGGTCCGGGGAAGTGCCATTTTTCAGCCCAGAATTCCAGACGGACGAAGACACCTCCCAGGGAAAAGTTGCCAGGTCAGAAATCAAATTGTCCTTTTCTAGGGTCAATGGTGCCCCACCATTGGCACCTGAGAGTTCAAGGCTGCCACCTTTTCCGTGGGCGCAAACATCAACGGCACGTACCACTTTCTTGTCCAGGAAAGTGCCGTTTTTCAGCCCTCAATTCCAGACGGATGAAGACTCCTCACAGGGAAGAGGCTCCCAGGACAGAAAGCGATTGTTCCATTTCTAGGATTAATCGGGGTCCATCATTGGCACCTGAGAGCCCAAGGTTGCCTCCTATACCCTGGGCGCAAAGCTCGACCATGCGTGCTACGTGAGGGTCCGGGAAATTGCCGTTTCTCATTCCAGAATTCGAGGCCGATGAAGATTCCTCCCTGGGAAAAGGTGTCAGGACAGAAAGCGATTGTTCCTTTCCTAGGGTTAATGGGGACCCATTATTGACACCTGAGAGCCGAAGGCTGCAACCTTTTCCCTGAGCGCAAAGCTCGATGGTGCAGGCCACTTGCGGGTCTAGGAATGTGCTGTTTCTCATCCCAGAATTCGAGGCCGATGAAGATTTCTCCCAGGGAAAAGGTGCCAGGACAGAAAGCGATTGTGCCTTTTCTAGGGGTAATGGGGCCCCAAAATTGACACCTGAGAGCCCAAGGCTGCCACCTTTTGCCTGGGCGCAAAGCTCGACAGAGCGTTCCACATGCGGGTCCGGGAAAGTGCCATTTTTCAGCCCAGAATTCCAGACCTATGAAGATTCCTCAGAGGGAAAAAAGGTACCAGGAGACAAAGCCATTGTGTATTTTGTAATGCTAATTGGGCCCCATCATTGGCACCTGAGAGCCCAAGGCTGCTCCCTTTTCCCTGGGTGCAAAGCTCGACGGTGCATACCCTATGCGGGTCCGGGAAAGGGCCGTTTTTCAGCCCAGAATTCCAGACGGAAGTCGATTCCTCTCTGGGAAAAGGTGTCAGGACAGAAAGCCATTGTGCCTTTTCTAGGGGTAATGGGACCTCATCTTTGGCACCTGAGAGCCCAAGGCTGCCACCTTTTCCCTGGGCGCAAATGTCGACGGAGCGTGCCACTTGCAAGTCCGGGAATGTGCCGTTTCTCATCCCAGAATTCCAGGCCAGCGAAGATTTCTGCCTGGGAAAAGGTGCCAGGCCAGAAAGCGATTGTGCCTTTTCTAGGGTTAATGGGGCCCCAAAATTGGCAGCTGAGAGCCTAGGGCTGCCACCTTTTCCCTGGGCGCAAAGCTTGACTGTGCGTGCCACATGCGCGTAAGGGAAGGAGCCGTTTTCAGCCCAGAATTCCAGACCAATGAAGATTCCTCCCTGGGAAAAGGTGCCAGGACAGAAAGCGATTGTTCTTTTTCTAGGGGTAATGGGGCCCCATCATTGGCACCTGAGAGCCCAAGGCTGCCACCTTTTGCCTGGTCACAAAGCTCGACGGTGCGATCCACTTGCAGGTCCGGGGAAGTGCCGTTTTTCAGACCAGAATTCCAGACGGACGAAAATTCCTCCCAGGGAAAAGGTGCCAGGACAGAAAGCGATTGTTATTTATCTAGTGTTAACGGGGACCCATCATTGGCACCTGAGAGCCCAAGGCTGCCACCTTTTCCCTGGGCGCAAACCTAGATGGTGTCTGCCACATGCAGGTCAGAGAAAGACCTTTGTTCAGCCCAGGATTCCAGACGGATGACGACTCCTCCCAGGGAAAGGGCTCCCAGGACAGAAGGGCTCCATTTCTAGTGTTAATGGGGGACCGACATTGGCATCTGAGAGCCAGAGGTTGCCTCCTTTTCCCTGGGCGCAAAGCACGACAGTGCGTGCCACGTGCTGGTCCCAGAAAGTGCCATTTTACAGCCCAGAATTCCAGACCAATGAAGACTCCTCCCAGGAAAAGGGTGCCAGGACAGAAAGCCATTGTGTTTTTTGTAAAGGTAATGGGGCCCCATCATTGGCACCTGAGAGCCCAAGACTGCCACCTTTTCCCTGGACGCAAAGCTCGATGGTGCGTTCCACTTGCGGGTCCAGGAAAGTGCCGATTCTCAGACCAGAATTCCAAGCCGATGAAGATTCCTCCCTGGGAAAAGGTGCCAGGACAGAAAGCCATTGTGCCTTTTGTAGGGGTAATGGGGCACCATCATTGGCACCTGAGAGCCCAAGGCTGCCCCCTTTTCCCTGGGCGCAAAGCTCAACGGTGTGTACCTTGTGCGGGTTTGGGGCAGTGCCATTTCTGAACCCAGATTTCCAGACGGACGAAGATTCCTCCCTGGGAAAAGGTGCCAGGACAGAAAGCAAGTGTTCCTTTTCTAGTGTTAACGGGGCCCCATCATTGGCAACTGAGAGCCCAAGGCTGCCACCTTTTGCCTGGGCGCAAATGTCGACGGCGCGTGTCACTTGCGGGTCCGGGGAAGTGCCATTTTTCAGCCCAGAATTCCAGACGGAGGAAGACACCTCCCAGGGAAAAGGTGCCAGGTCAGAAATCGAATTGTCCTTTTCTAGGGTCAATGGTGCCCCACCATTGGCACCTCAGAGTTCAAGGCTGCCACCTTTTCCGTGGGCGCAAACATCAACGGCACGTACCACTTTCTTGTCCGGGAAAGTGCCGTTTTTCAGCCCTGAATTCCAGACCGATGAAGACTCCTCACAGGGAAGAGGCTCCCAGGACAGAAAGCGATTGTTCCATTTCTAGGGTTAATCGGGCTCCATCATTGGCACCTGAGAGCCCAAGGTTGCCTCCTATACCCTGGGCGCAAAGCTCGACCATGCGTGCTACGTGAGGGTCCGGGAAATTGCCGTTTCTCATTCCAGAATTCCAGACCGATGAAGATTCCACCCTGGGAAAAGGTGTCAGGACAGAAAGCCATTGTTCCTTTTCTAGGGTTAATGGGGCTCCATCATTGACACCTGAGAGCCGAAGGCTGCAACCTTTTCCCTGAGCGCAAAGCTCGATGGTGCGTGCCTCTTGCGGGTCCAGGAATTTCCTGTTTCTCATCCCAGAATTCGAGGCCGATGAAGATTTCTCCCAGGGAAAAGGTGCCAGGACAGAAAGCGATTGTGCCTTTTCTAGGGTTAATGGGGCCCCAAAATTGACACCTGAGAGCCCAAGGCTGCCACCTTTTGCCTGGGCGCAAAGCTAGATGGTGCCTGCCACGTGCAGGTCAGAGAAAGACCTTTGTTCAGCCCAGGATTCCAGACGGATGACGACTCCTCCCAGGGAAAAGTGCTCCCAGGACAGAAAGCGATTGTTCCATTTCTAGTGTTAATGGGGGCCCGTCATTGGCATCTGAGAGCCAGAGGTTGCCTCCTATACCCTGGGCGCAAAGCACGACAGTGCGTGCCACGTGCTGGTCCCAGAAAGTGCCATTTTAGAGCCCAGAAATCCAGACCAATGAAGACTCCTCCCAGGGAAAAGGTGCCAGGACAGAAAGCCATTGTGCTTTTTGTAAAGGTAAAGGGGCCCCATCATTGTCACCTGAGAGCCCAAGACTGCCACCTTTTCCCTGGACGCAAAGCTCGATGGTGCGTTCCACTTGCGGGTCCAGGAAAGTGCCGATTCTCAGACCAGAATTCCAAACCGATGAAGATTCCTCCCTGGGAAAAGGTGCCAGGACAGAAAGCCATTGTGCCTTTTGTAGGGGTAATGGGGCACCATCATTGGCACCTGAGAGCCCAAGGCTGCCCCCTTTTCCCTGGGCACAAAGCTCAACGATGTGTTACTTGTGCGGGTTTGAGGCAGTGCCATTTTTGAACCCAGATTTCCAGATGGACGAAGATTCCTCCCTGGGAAAAGGTGCCAGGACAGAAAGCAAGTGTTATTTTTCTAGTGTTAACGGGGCCCCATCATTGGCACCTGAGAGCCCAAGGCTGCCACCTTTTCCCTGGGCGCAAAGCTAGATGGTACCTGCCACGTGCAAGTGAGAGAAAGTGCTTCCTTCAGCCCAGGATTCCAGAGGGATGACGACTCCTCCCAGGGAAAAGTGCTCCCAGGACAGAAAGCGATTGTTCCATTTCTAGTGTTAATGGGGGCCCGTCATTGGCATCTGAGAGCCAGAGGTTGCCTCCTATACCCTGGGCGCTAAGCACGACAGTGCGTGCCACGTGCTGGTCCCAGAAAGTTCCATTTTACAGCCCAGAATTCCAGACCAATGAAGACTCCTCCCAGGGAAAAGGTGCCAGGACAGAAAGCCATTGTGCTTTTTGTAAAGGTAATGGGGCCCCATCATTGGCACCTGAGAGCCCAAGACTGCCACCTTTTCCCTGGACGCAAAGCTCGATGGTGCGTTCCACTTGCGGGTCCAGGGAAGTGCCGATTCTCAGACCAGAATTCCAAACCGATGAAGATTCCTCCCTGGGAAAAGGTGCCAGGACAGAAAGCCATTGTGCCTTTTGTAGGGGGAAAGGGGCACCATCATTGGCAGCTGAGAGCCCAAGGCTGCCCCCTTTTCCCTGGGCGCAAACCTAGATGGTGCCTGCCACGTGCAGGTCAGAGAAAGACCTTTGTTCAGCCCAGGATTCCAGACGGCTGACGACTCCTCCCAGGGAAAATGCTCCCAGGACAGAGAGCGATTGTTCCATTTCTAGTGTTAATGGGGGCCCGTCATTGGCATCTGAGAGCCAGAGGTTGCCTCCTTTTCCCTGGGCGCAAAGCAGGACAGTGCGTGCCACATGCTGGTCCCAGAAAGTGCCATTTTACAGCCCAGAATTCCAGACCAATGAAGACTCCTCCCAGGGAAAAGGTGCCAGGACAGAAAGCCAATGTGCTTTTTGTAAAGGTAATGGGGCCCATCATTGGCACCTGAGAGCCCAAGACTGCCACCTTTTCCCTGGACGCAAAGCTCGATGGTGTGTTCCACTTGCGGGGCCCCAGGAAAGTGCCGATTCTCAGACCAGAATTCCAAGCCGATGGATTCCTCCCTGGGAAAAGGTGCCAGGACAGAAAGCCATTGTGCCTTTTGTAGGGGTAATGGGGCACCATCATTGGCACCTGAGAGCCCAAGGCTGCCCCCTTTTCCCTGGGCGCAAAGCTCGACGGTGTGTACCTTGTGCGGGTTTGGGGCAGTGCTATTTTTGAACCCAGATTTCCAGACGGACGAAGATTCCTCCCTGGGAAAAGGTGCCAGGACAGAAAGCAAGTGTTATTTTTCTAGTGTTAACGGGGCCCCATCATTGGCACCTGAGAGCCCAAGGCTGCCACCTTTTCCCTGGGCGCAAATGTCGACGGAGCGTGCCACTTGCAAGTCCGAGAATGTGCCGTTTCTCATCCCAGACTTCCAGGCCAGCAAAGATTTCTCCCTGGGAAAAGGTGCCAGGACAGAAAGCGATTGTGCCTTTTCTAGGGTTAATGGGGCCCCAAAATTGGCAGCTGAGAGCCCAGGGCTGCCACCTTTTCCCTGGGCGCAAAGCTCGACGGTGCATGCCACAGGCGGGTAAGGGAAAGAGCTGTTTTCAGCTGAGAATTCCAGACCAATGAAGATTCCTCCCTGGGAAAAGGTGCCAGGACAGAAAGCGATTGTTCTTTTTCTAGGGGTAATGGGGCCCCATCATTGGCACCTGAGAGCCCAAGGCTGCCACCTTTTGCCTGGGCACAAAGCTCGACGGTGCGTTCCAATTGCAGGTCCGGGGAAGTGCCGTTTTTCAGCCCAGAATTCCAGATGGACGAAAATTCCTCCCAGGGAAAAGGTGCCAGGACAGAAAGCGATTGTTATTTATCTAGTGTTAACGGGGACCCATCATTGGCACCTGAGAGCCCAAGGCTGCCACCTTTTCCCTGGGCGCAAAGCTAGATGGTGCCTGCCACGTGCAGGTCAGAGAAAGTGCTTTGTTCAGCCCAGGATTCCAGACGGATGACGACTCCTCCCAGGGAAAAGGCTCCCAGGACAAAAAGCGATTGTTCCATTTCTAGTGTTAATGGGGGCCCGTCATTGGCACCTGAGAGCCCAAGGCTGCCCCCTTTTCCCTGGGCGCAAAGCTCGACGGTGTGTACCTTGTGCGGGTTTGGGGCAGTGCCATTTTTGAACCCAGATTTCCAGACGGACGAAGATTCCTCCCTGGGAAAAGGTGCCAGGACAGAAAACAAGTGTTATTTTTCTAGTGTTAACGGGGCCCCATCATTGGCACCTGAGAGCCCAGGGCTGCCACCTTTTGCCCGGGCGCAAATGTCGACGGCGCGTGCCACTTGCGGGTCCGGGAAAGTGCCATTTTTCAGCCCAGAATTCCAGACGGACGAAGACACCTCCCAGGGAAAAGGTGCCAGGTCAGAAATTGAATTGTCCTTTTCTAGGGTCAATGGTGCCCCATCATTGGCACCTGAGAGTTCAAGGCTGCCCCCTTTTCCGTGGGAGCAAACATCAACGGCGCGTACCACTTTCTTGTCCGGGAAAGTGCCGTTTTTCAGCCCTGAATTCCAGACGGATGAAGACTCCTCACAGGGAAGAGACTCCCAGGACAGAAAGCGATTGTTCCATTTCTAGGCTTAATCGGGCTCCATCACTGGCACCTGAGAGCCCAAGGTTGCCTCCTATACCCTGGGCGCAAAGCTCGACCTTGCGTGCTACGTGAGGGTCCGGGAAATTGCCGTTTCTCATTCCAGAATTCCAGACCGATGAAGATTCCACCCTGGGAAAAGGTGTCAGGACAGAAAGCGATTGTTCCTTTTCTAGGGTTAATGGGGCTCCATCATTGACACTGAGAGCCGAAGGCTGCAACTTTTCCCTGAGCGCAAAGCTCGACGGTGCGTGCCACTTGCGGGTCCAGGAATGTGCTGATTCTCATCCCAGAATTCGGGGCCGATGAAGATTTCTCCCAGGGAAAAGGTGCCAGGACAGAAAGCGATTGTTCCATTTCTAGGGTTAATCGGGCCCCATCATTGGCACCTGAGAGCCCAAGGTTGCCTCCTATACCCTGGGCGCAAAGCTCAACCATGCGTTCTACGTGAGGGTCCGGGAAATTGCCGTTTCTCATTCCAGAATTCCAGACCGATGAAGATTCCTCCCTGGGAAAAGGTGCCAGGACAGGAATGGATTTCTCCTTTTCTAGGAGTAATGGGGACCCATCATTGCCACCTGAGAGCCGAAGGCTGCAACCTTTTCCCTGGGCGCAAAGCTCGACGGTGCGTGCCACTTGCGGGTCCAGGAATGTGCTGATTCTCATCCCAGAATTCGGGGCCGATGAAGATTTCTCCCAGGGAAAAGGTGCCAGGGCAGAAAGCAATTGTACCTTTTCTAGGGGTAATGGTGCTCCAAAAATGAAACCTGAGAGCCCAAGGCTGCCACCTTTTCCCTGGGCGCAAAGCTCGACGGAGCGTTCCACGTGCGGGTCCGGGAAAGTGCCATTTTTCAGCCCAGAATTCCAGACCTATGAAGATTCCTCAGAGGGAAAAGGTACCAGGAGACAAAGCCATTGTGTATTTTGTAATGCTAATTGGGCCCCATCCTTGGCACCTGAGAGCCCAAGGCTGCCACCTTTTCCCTGGGTGCAAAGCTCGACGGTGCATACCCTGTGCGGGTCCGGGAAATGGCCGTTTTTCAGCCCAGAATTCCAGACGGAAGTCGATTCCTCTCTGGGAAAAGGTGTCAGGACAGAAAGCCATTGTGCCTTTTCTAGGGGTAATGGGGCCTCATCTTTGGCACCTGAGAGCCCAAGGCTGCCACCTTTTCCCTGGGCGCAAATGTCGACGACGCGTGCCACTTGCAAGTCTGGGAATGTGCCGTTTCTCATCCCAGAATTCCAGGCCAGCGAAGATTTCTCCCTGGGAAAATGTGCCAGGACAGAAAGCGATTGTGCTTTTTCTAGGGTTAATTGGGTCCCAAAATTGGCAGCTGAGAGCCCAGGGCTGCCACCTTTTCCCTGGGCGCAAAGCTTGACGGTGCGTGCCGCATGCAGGTAAGGGAAAGAGCTGTTTTCAGCCAAGAATTCCAGACCCATGAAGATTCCTCCCAGGGAAAAGGTGCCAGGACAGGAAGCGATTGTGACTTTTCTAGGGGTAATGGGGCCCGTCATTGGCACCTGAGAGCCCAAGGCTGCCACCTTTTGCCTGGTCACAAAGCTCGACGGTGCGTTCCACTTGCAGGTCCGGGGAAGTGCCGTTTTTCAGCCCAGAATTCCAGACGGACGAAAATTCCTCCCAGGGAAAAGGTGCCAGGACAGAAAGCGATTGTTATTTATCTAGTGTTAACGGGGACCCATCATTGGCACCCGAGAGCCCAAGGCTGCCACCTTTTCCCTGGGACCAAAGCTAGATGGTGCCGGCCACTTGTAGGTCAGAGAAAGACCTTTGTTCAGCCCAGGATTCCAGACGGATGACGACTCCTCCCAGGGAAAAGGCTCCCAGGACAAAAAGCGATTGTTCCATTTCTAGTGTTAATGGGGGCCCGTCATTGGCATCTGAGAGCCAGAGGTTGCCTCCTTTTCCCTGGGCGCAAAGCTTGACAGTGCGTGCCACGTGCTGGTCCAGGAAAGTGCCGATTCTCAGACCAGAATTCCAAACCGATGAAGATTCCTCCCTGGGAAAAGGTGCCAGGACAGAAAGCCATTGTGCCTTTTGTAGGGGTAATGGGGCACCATCATTGGCACCAGAGAACCCAAGGCTGCCACCTTTTCCCTGGGCGCAAAGCTATATGTTGCCTGCCACTTGTAGGTCAGAGAAAGACCTTTGTTCAGCCCAGGATTCCAGATGGATGGCGACTCCTCCCAGGGAAATGGCTCCCAGGACAGAAAGCGATTGTTCCATTTCTAGTGTTAATGGGGGCCCGTCATTGGCATCTGAGAGCCAGAGGTTGCCTCCTATACCCTGGGCGCAAAGCTCGACAGTGCGTGCCACGTGCTGGTCCCAGAAAGTGCCATTTTACAGCCCAGAATTCCAGACCAATGAAGACTCCTTCCAGGGAAAAGGTGCCAGGACAGAAAGCCATTGTGCTTTTTGTAAAGGTAATGGGGCACCATCATTGGCACCTGAGAGCCCAAGACTGCCACCTTTTCCCTGGACGCAAAGCTCGATGGTGCGTTCCACTTGCGGGTCCAGGAAAGTGCCGATTCTCAGACCAGAATTCCAAACCGATGAAGATTCCTCCCTGGGAAAAGGTGCCAGGACAGAAAGCCATTGTGCCTTTTGTAGGGGTAATGGGCCACCATCATTGGCACCTGAGAGCCCAAGGCTGCTCCCTTTTCCCTGGGCACAAAGCTCGACGGTGTGTACCTTGTGCGGGTTTGGGGCAGTGCCATTTTTCAGCCCAGATTTCCAGACGGACGAAGATTCCTCCCTGGGAAAAGGTGCCAGGACAGAAAGCAAGTGTTATTTATCTAGTGCTAACGTGGCCCCATCATTGGCACCTGAGAGCCCAAGGCTGCCACCTTTTGCCTGGGCGCATATGTCGACGGCGCGTGCCACTTGCGGGTTCCGAGGAAGTGCCATTTTTCAGACGGACGAAGACACCTCCCAGGGAAAAGGTGCCAGGTCAGAAATCGAATTGTCCTTTTCTAGGGTCAATGGTGCCCCATCATTGGCACCTGAGACTTCAAGGCTGCCACCTTTTCCGTGGGCGCAAAGCACGACAGTGCGTGCCACGTGCTGGTCCCAGAAAGTGCCATTTTACAGCCCAGAATTCCAGACCAATGAAGACTCCTTCAAGGGAAATGGTGCCAGGACAGAAAGCCATTGTGCTTTTTGTAAAGGTAATGGGGCCCAATCATTGGCACCTGAGAGCCCAAGACTGCCACCTTTTCCCTGGGCGCAAAGCTCGATGGTGCGTTCCACTTGCGGGTCCAGGAAAGTGCCGATTCTCAGACCAGAATTCCAAACCGATGAAGATTCCACCCTGGGAAAAGGTGCCAGGACAGAAAGCCATTGTGCCTTTTCTAGGGGTAATGGGGCACCATCATTGGCACCTGAGAGCCCAAGGCTGTCCCCTTTTCCCTGGGCACAAAGCTCAACGATGTGTTACTTGTGCGGGTTTGAGGCAGTGCCATTTTTTAACTCAGATTTCCAGACGGACGAAGATTCCTCCCTGGGAAAAGGTGCCAGGACAGAAAGCAAGTGTTATTTTTCTAGTGTTAACGGGGCCCCATCATTGGCACCTGAGAGCCCAAGGCTGCCACCTTTTCCCTGGGCGCAAAGCTAGATGGTACCTGCCACGTGCAGGTGAGAGAAAGTGCTTCCTTCAGCCCAGGATTCCAGACGGATGACGACTCCTCCCAGGGAAAAGTGCTCCCAGGACAGAAAGCGATTGTTCCATTTCTAGTGTTAATGGGGGCCCGTCATTGGCATCTGAGAGCCAGAGGTTGCCTCCTATACCCTGGGCGCAAAGCACGACAGTGCGTGCCACGTGCTGGTCCCAGAAAGTGCCATTTTACAGCCCAGAATTCCAGACCAATGAAGACTCCTCCCAGGGAAAAGGTGCCAGGACAGAAAGCCATTGTGCTTTTTGTAAAGGTAATGGGGCCCCATCATTGGCACCTGAGAGCCCAAGACTGCCACCTTTTCCCTGGACGCAAAGCTCGATGGTGCGTTCCACTTGCGGGTCCAGGAAAGTGCCGATTCTCAGACCAGAATTCCAAACCGATGAAGATTCCTCCCTGGGAAAAGGTGCCAGGACAGAAAGCCATTGTGCCTTTTGTAGGGGGAAAGGGGCACCATCATTGGCACCTGAGAGCCCAAGGCTGCCCCCTTTTCCCTGGGCGCAAAGCTCAACGGTGTGTACCTTGTGCGGGTTTGGGGCAGTGCCATTTTTTAACCCAGATTTCCAGATGGACGAAGATTCTTCCCTGGGAAAAGGTGCCAGGACAGAAAGCAAGTGTTATTTATCTAGTGTTAACGTGGCCCCATCCTTGGCACCTGAGAGCCCAAGGCTGCCACCTTTTGCCTGGGTGCATATGTCGACGGCGCGTGCCACTTGCGGGATCCGGGGAAGTGCCATTTTTCAGCCCAGAATTCCAGACGGACGAAGACGCCTCCCAGGGAAAAGGTGCCAGGTCAGAAATCGAATTGTCCTTTTCTAGGGTCAATGGTGCCCCATCATTGGCACCTGAGACTTCAAGGCTGCCACCTTTTCCGTGGGCGCAAACATCAATGGCGCGTACCACTTTCTTTTCTGGGAAAGTGCTGTTTTTCAGTCCTGAATTCCAGACGGATGAAGACTCCTCACAGGGAAGAGGCTCCCAGGACAGAAAGCGATTGTTCCATTTCTAGGGTGAATGGGGCTCCATCATATGCACCTGAGAGCCCAAGGTTGCCTCCTATACCCTGGGCGCAAAGCTCGACCATGCGTGCTACGTGAGGGTCCGGGAAATTGCCGTTTCTCATTCCAGAATTCCTGACCGATGAAGATTCCTCCCTGGGAAAAAGTGTCAGGACAGAAAGCCATTGTGCCTTTTCTAGGGGTAATGGGACCTCATCTTTGGCACCTGAGAGCCCAAGGCTGCCACCTTTTCCCTGGGCGCAAATGTCGACGGCGCGTGCCACTTCCAAGTCCGGGAATGTGCCGTTTCTCATCCCAGAATTCCAGGCCAGCAGAGATTTCTCCCTGGGAAAAGGTGCCAGGACAGAAAGCGATTGTGCCTTTTCTAGGGTTAATGGGGCCCCAAAATTGGCAGCTGAGAGCCCAGGGCTGCCACCTTTTCCCTGGGCGCAAAGCTCGACAGTGTGTACCTTGTGCGGGTTTGGGGCAGTGTCATTTTTTAACCCAGATTTCCAGATGGACGAAGATTCCTCCCTGGGAAAAGGTGCCAGGACAGAAAGCAAGTGTTATTTTTCTAGTGTTAACGTGGCCCCATCCTTGGCACCTGAGAGCCCAAGGCTGCCACCTTTTGCCTGGGCGCATATGTCGACGGCGCGTGTCACTTGCGGGTTCCGGGGAAGTGCCATTTTTCAGCCCAGAATTCCAGACGGACGAAGACACCTCCCAGGGAAAAGGTGCCAGGTCAGAAATCGAATTGTCCTTTTCTAGGGTCAATGGTGCCCCATCATTGGCACCTGAGAGTTCAAGGCTGCCACCTTTTCCGTGGGCGCAAACATCAACGGCGCGTACCACTTTCTTGTCCGGGAAAGTGCCGTTTTTCAGCCCTCAATTCCAGACGGATGAAGACTCCTCACAGGGAAGAGGCTCCCAGGACAGAAAGCGATTGTTCCATTTCTAGGGTGAATGGGGCTCCATCATATGCACCTGAGAGCCCAAGGTTGCCTCCTATACCCTGGGCGCAAAGCTCGACCATGCGTGCTACGTGAGGGTCCGGGAAATTGCCGTTTCTCATTCCAGAATTCCAGACCGATGAAGATTCCTCCCTGGGAAAAAGTGTCAGGACAGAAAGAGATTGTTCCTTTTCTAGGGTTAATGGGGCTCCATCATTGACACCTGAGAGCCCAAGGCTGCAACCTTTTCCCTGAGCGCAAAGCTCGACGGTGCGTGCCACTTGCGGGTCCAGGAATTTGCTGTTTCTCGTCCCAGAATTCCAGGCCGATGAAGATTTCTCCCAGGGAAAAGGTGCCAGGACAGAAAGGAATTGTGCCTTTTCTAGGGTTAAGGGGGCCCCAAATTTGACACCTGAGAGCCCAAGGCTGCCACCTTTTCCCTGGGCGCAAAGCTCGACAGAGCGTTCCACGTGCGGGTCCGGGAAAGTGCCATTTTTCAGCCCTGAATTCCAGACCTATGAAGATTTCTCAGAGGGAAAAGGTACCAGGAGACAAAGCCATTGTGTATTTTGTAATGCTAATTGGGCCCCATCATTGGCACCTGAGAGCCCAAGGCTGCCACCTTTTCCCTGGGTGCAAAGCTCGACGGTGCATACCCTGTGCGGGTGCGGGAAAGGGCCATTTTTCAGCCCAGAATTCCAGATGGAAGTCGATTCCTCTCTGGGAAAAGGTGTCAGGACAGAAAGCCATTGTGCCTTTTCTATGGGTAATGGGACCTCATCTTTGGCACCTGAGAGCCCAAGGCTGCCACCTTTTCCCTGGGCGCAAATGTCGACGGCGCGTGCCACTTGCAAGTCCGGGAATGTGCCGTTTCTCATCCCAGAATTCCAGGCCAGCAAAGATTTCTCCCTGGGAAAAGGTGCCAGGACAGAAAGTGATTGTGCCTTTTCTAGGGTTAATGGGGCCCCAAAATTGGCAGCTGAGAGCCCAGGGCTGCCACCTTTTCCCTGAGCGCAAAGCTCGATGGTGCGTGCCACATGCAGGTAAGGGAAAGAGCCGTTTTCAGCCCAGAATTCCAGACCAATGAAGATTCCTCCCAGGGAAAAGGTGCCAGGACAGAAAGCCATTGTTCTTTTTCCAGGGGTAATGGGGCCCCATCATTGGCACCTGAGAGCCCAAAGCTGCCACCTTTTGCCTGGGCGCAAAGCTCGACGGTGCGATCCACTTGCAGGTCCGGGGAAGTGCCGTTTTTCAGACCAGAATTCCAGACGGACGAAAATTCCTCCCAGGGAAAAGGTGCCAGGACAGAAAGCAAGTGTTATTTATCTAGTGTTAACGGGGCCCCATCGTTGGCACCTGAGGGCCCAAGGCTGCCACCTTTTCCCTGGGCGCAAAGCTAGATGGTGCCTGCCACGTGCAGGTCAGAGAAAGTGCTTTGTTCAGCCCAGCATTCCAGACAGATGACGATTCCTCCCGGGGAAAGGGCTCCCAGGACAGAAAGCGATTGTTCCATTTCTAGTGTTAATGGGGGCCCGTCATTGGCATCTGAGAGCCAGAGGTTGCCTCCTATACCCTGGGCGCAAAGCTCGACAGTGCGTGCCACGTGCTGGTCCCAGAAAGTGCCATTTTACAGCCCAGAATTTCAGACCAATGAAGACTCCTCCCAGGGAAAAGGTGCCAGGACAGAAAGCCATTGTGTTTTTTGTAAAGGTAATGGGGCCCCATCATTGGCACCTGAGAGCCCAAGACTGCCACCTTTTCCCTGGACGCAAAGCTCGATGGTGCGTTCCACTTGCGGGTCCAGGAAAGTGCCGATTCTCAGACCAGAATTCCAAACCGATGAAGATTCCTCCCTGGGAAAAGGTGCCAGGACAGAAAGCCATTGTGCCTTTTGTAGGGGTAATGGGGCACCATCATTGGCAGCTGAGAGCCCAAGGCTGACCCCTTTTCCCTGGGCACAAAGCTCGATGGTGTGTACCTTGTGCGGGTTTGGGGCAGTGCCATTTCTGAACACAGATTTCCAGACGGACGAAGATTCCTCCCTGGGAAAAGGTGCCAGGACAGAAAGCAAGTGTTATTTTTCTAGTGTTAACGGGGCCCCATCATTGGCACCTGAGAGCCCAAGGCTGCAACCTATTCCCTGGGCACAAATGGCGACGGCACGTGCCACTTGCTGGTCTGGGGAAGTGCCATTTTTCAGCCCAGAATTCCAGACGGATGAAGACACCTCCCAGGGAAAAGGTGCCAGGCCAGAAATCGAATTGTCCTTTTCTAGGGTCAATGGTGCCCCATCATTGGCACCTCAGAGTTCAAGGCTGCCACCTTTTCCGTGGGCGCAAACATCAACGGCGCGTACCACTTTCTTGTCCGGGAAAGTGCCGTTTTTCAGCCCTGAATTCCAGACGGATGAAGACTCCTCACAGGGAAGAGGCTCCCAGGACAGAAAGCGATTGTTCCATTTCTAGGCTTAATCGGACCCCATCATTGGCACCTGAGAGCCCAAGGTTGCCTCCTATACCCTGGGCGCAAAGCTCGACCATGCGTGCTACGTGAGGGTCCGGGAAATTGCCGTTTCTCATTCCAGAATTCCAGACCGATGAAGATTCCTTCCTGGGAAAAGATGTCAGGACAGAAAGCGATTGTTCCTTTTCTAGGGTTAATGGGGCTCCATCATTGACACCTGAGAGCCGAAGGCTGCAACCTTTTCCCTGAGCGCAAAGCTCGACGGTGCGAGCCACTTGCGGGTCCAGGAATGTGCTGTTTCTCATCCCAGAATTCGAGGCCGATGAAGATTCCTCCCAGGGAAAATGTGCCAGGACAGAAAGCAATTGTGCCTTTTCTAGGGTTAATGGGGCCCCAAATTTGACACCTGAGAGCCCAAGGCTGCCACCTTTTCCCTGGGCGCAAAGCTTGACGGAGCGTTCCACGTGCGGGTCCGGGAAAGTGCCATTTTTCAGCCCTGAATTCCAGACCTATGAAGATTCCTCAGAGGGAAAAGGTACCAGGAGACAAAGCCATTGTGTATTTTGTAATGCTAATTGGGCCCCATCCTTGGCAGATGAGAGCCCAAGGCTGCCACCTTTTCCCTGGGTGCAAAGCTCGACGGTGCATACCCTGTGCGGGTGCGGGAAAGGGCCATTTTTCAGCCCAGAATTCCAGACGGAAGTCGATTCCTCTCTGGGAAAAGGTGTCAGGACAGAAAACCATTTCGCCTTTTCTAGGGGTAATGGGACCTCATCTTTGGCACCTGAGAGCCCAAGGCTGCCACCTTTACCCTGGGCACAAATGTCGACGGCGCGTGCCACTTGCAAGTCCGGGAATGTGCCGTTTCTCATCCCAGAATTCCAGGCCAGGAAAGATTTCTCCCTGGGAAAAGGTGCCAGGACAGAAAGCGATTGTGCCTTTTCTAGGGTTAATGGGGCCCCACAATTGGCAGCTGAGAGCCCAGGGCTGCCACCTTTTCCCTGGGCGCAAAGCTCGACGGTGCGTGCCGCATGCGGGTAAGGGAAAGAGCCGTTTTCAGCCCAGAATTCCAGACCAATGAAGATTCCTCCGTGGGAAAAGGTGCCAGGACAGGAAACGATTGTTGGTTTTCTAGGGGTAATGGGGCCCCATCATTGGCACCTTAGAGCCCAAGGCTGCCACCTTTTGCCTGGGCACAAAGCTCGATGGTACGTTCCACTTGCAGGTCCGGGGAAGTGCCATTTTTCAGACCAGAATTCCAGACGGACGAAAATTCCTCCCAGGGAAAAGGTGCCAGGACAGAAAGCGATTGTTATTTATCTAGTGTTAACGGGGCCCCATCATTGGCACCTGAGAGCCCAAGGCTGCCACCTTTTCCCTGGGACCAAAGCTAGATGGTGCCTGCCACGTGCAGGTCAGAGAAAGTCCTTTGTTCAGCCCTGAATTCCAGACGGATGACGACTCCTCCCAGGGAAAAGGCTCCCAGGACAGAAAGCGATTGTTCCATTTCTAGTGTTAATGGGGGCCCGTCATTGGCATCTGAGAGCCAGAGGTTGCCTCCTTCTCCCTGGGCGCAAAGCTCGACAGTGCGTGCCACGTGCTGGTCCCAGAAAGTGCCATTTTACAGCCCAGAATTCCAGACCAATGAAGACTCCTCCCAGGGAAAAGGTGCCAGGACAGAAAGCCATTATGCTTTTTGTAAAGGTAATGGGGCCCCATCATTGGCACCTGAGAGCCCAAGACTGCCACCTTTTCCCTGGACGCAAAGCTCGATGGTGCGTTCCACTTGCGGGTCCAGGAAAGTGCCGATTCTCAGACCAGAATTCCAAACCGATGAAGATTCCTCCCTGGCAAAAAGGTGCCAGGACAGAAAGCCATTGTGCCTTTTGTAGGGGTAATGGGGCACCATCATTGGCACCTGAGAGTCCAAGGCTGCCCCCTTTTCCCTGGGCGCAAAGCTCGACGGTGTGTACCTTGTGCGGATTTGGGGCAGTGCCATTTTTGAACCCAGATTTCCAGACGGACGAAGATTCCTCCCTGGGAAAAGGTGCCAGGACAGAAAGCAAGTGTTATTTTTCTAGTGTTAACGGGGCCCCATCATTGGCACCTGAGAGCCCAAGGCTGCCACCTTTTCCCTGGGCGCAAATGTCGACGGCGCGTGCCACTTGCGGGTCCGGGGAAGTGCCATTTTTCAGCCCAGAATTCCAGACGGACGAAGACACCTCCCAGGGAAAAGGTGCCAGGTCAGAAATTGAATTGTCCTTTTCTAGGGTCAATGGTGCCCCATCATTGGCACCTCAGAGTTCAAGGCTGCCACCTTTTCCGTGGGCGCAAACATCAACGGCACGTACCACTTTCTTGTCCAGGAAAGTGCCGTTTTTCAGCCCTCAATTCCAGACGGATGAAGACTCCTCACAGGGAAGAGACTCCCAGGACAGAAAGCGATTGTTCCATTTCTAGGCTTAATCGGGCTCCATCACTGGCACCTGAGAGCCCAAGGTTGCCTCCTATACCCTGGGCGCAAGCTCGACCATGCGTGCTACGTGAGGGTCCGGGAAATTGCCGTTTCTCATTCCAGAATTCCAGACCGATGAAGATTCCACCCTGGGAAAAGGTGTCAGGACAGAAAGCGATTGTGCCTTTTCTAGGGTTAATGGGGCTCCATCATTGACACTGAGAGCCGAAGGCTGCAACCTTTTCCCTGAGCGCAAAGCTCGACGGTGCGTGCCACTTGCAGGTCCAGGAATGTGCTGATTCTCATCCCAGAATTCGGGGCCGAGGAAGATTTCTCCCAGGGAAAAGGTGCCAGGACAGAAAGCGATTGTGTCTTTTCTAGGGTTAATGGGGACCCAAAATTGACACCTGAGAGCCCAAGGCTGCCACCTTTTGCCTGGGCGCAAAGCTCGACCTAGCTTTCCGAGTGCGGGTCCGGGAAAGTGCCATTTTTCAGCCCAGAATTCCAGACCTATGAAGATTCCTCAGAAGGAAAATGTACCAGAAGACAAAGTCATTGTGTATTTTGGAATGCTAATTGGACCCCATCATTGGCACCTGAGAGCCCAAGGCTGCCACCTTTTCCCTGGGTGCAAAGCTCGACGGTGCATACCCTGTGCGGGTGCGGGAAAGGGCCGTTCTTCAGCCCAGAATTTCAGACGGAAGTCGATTCCTCTCTGGGAAAAGGTGTCAGGACAGAAAGCCATTGTGCCTTTTCTAGGGGTAATGGGGCCTCATCTTTGGCACCTGAGAGTCCAAGGCTGCCACCTTTTCCCTGGGCGCAAATGTCGACGGCGCGTGCCACTTGCAAGTCCGGGAATGTGCCGTTTCTCATCCCAGAATTCCAGGCCAGCAAAGATTTCTCCCTGGGAAAAGGTGCCAGGACAGAAAGCGATTGTGCTTTTTCTAGGGTTAATGGGGCCCCAAAATTGGCAGCTGAGAGCCCAGGGCTGCCACCTTTTCCCTGGGCGCAAAGCTCGACGGTGCGTGCCGCATGCGGGTAAGGGAAAGAGCCGTTTTCAGCCCAGAATTCCAGACCAATGAAGATTCCGCCCAGGGAAAAGGTGCCAGGACAGAAAGCGATTGTTCATTTTCCAGGGGTAATGGGGCCCCATCATTGGCACCTGAGAGCCCAAGGCTGCCTCCTTTTGCCTGGGCACAAAGCTCGACGGTGCGTTCCACTTGCAGGTCCGGGGAAGTGCCGTTTTTCAGCCCAGAATTCCAGACGGACGAAAATTCCTCCCAGGGAAAAGGTGCCAGGACAGAAAGCGATTGTTATTTATCTAGTGTTAACGGGGCCCCATCATTGACACCTGAGAGCCCAAGGCTGCCACCTTTTCCCTGGGCGCAAAGCTCGACGGTGTGTACCTTGTGCGGGTTTGGGGCAGTGCCATTTCTGAACCCAGATTTCCAGACGGACGAAGATTCCTCCCTGGGAAAACGTGCCAGGACAGAAAGCAAGTGTTATTTTGCTAGTGTTAACGGGGCCCCACCATTGGCACCTGAGAGCCCAAGGCTGCCACCTTTTCCCTGGGCGCAAATGTCGACGGAGCGTGCCACTTGCAAGTCCGAGAATGTGCCGTTTCTCATCCCAGACTTCCAGGCCAGCAAAGATTTCTCCCTGGGAAAAGGTGCCAGGACAGAAAGCGAGTGTGCCTTTTCTAGGGTTAATGGGGCCCCAAAATTGGCAGCTGAGAGCCCAGGGCTGCCACCTTTTCCCTGGGCGCAAAGCTCGACGGTGCGTGCCACAGGCGGGTAAGGGAAAGAGCTGTTTTCAGCCCAGAATTCCAGACCAATGAAGATTCCTCCCTGGGAAAAGGTGCCAGGACAGAAAGCGATTGTTCTTTTTCTAGGGGTAATGGGGCCCCATCATTGGCACCTGAGAGCCCAAGGCTGCCACCTTTTGCCTGGGCGCAAAGCTCGACCTTGCGTGCTACGTGAGGGTCCGGGAAATTGCCGTTTCTCATTCCAGAATTCCAGACCGATGAAGATTCCACCCTGGGAAAAGGTGTCAGGACAGAAAGCCATTGTTCCTTTTCTAGGGTTAATGGGGCTCCATCATTGACACTGAGAGCCGAAGGCTGCAACTTTTCCCTGAGCGCAAAGCTCGACGGTGCGTGCCACTTGCGGGTCCAGGAATGTGCTGATTCTCATCCCAGAATTCGGGGCCGAGGAAGATTTCTCCCAGGGAAAAGGTGCCAGGACAGAAAACGATTGTGTCTTTTCTAGGGTTAATGGGGCCCCAAAATTGACACCTGAGAGCCCAAGGCTGCCACCTTTTGCCTGGGCGCAAAGCTCGACCGAGCGTTCCGAGTGCTGGTCTGGGAAAGTGCCATTTTTCAGCCCAGAATTCCAGACCTATGAAGATTCCTCAGAAGGAAAATGTACCAGAAGACAAAGTCATTGTGTATTTTGCAATGCTAATTGGACCCCATCATTGGCACCTGAGAGCCCAAGGCTGCCACCTTTTCCCTGGGCGCAAATGTCGACGGCGCGTGCCACTTGCAAGTCCGGGAATGTGCCGTTTCTCATCCCAGAATTCCAGGCCAGCAAAGATTTCTCCCTGGGAAAAGGTGCCAGGACAGAAAGCGATTGTGCTTTTTCTAGGGTTAATGGGGCCCCAAAATTGGCAGCTGAGAGCCCAGGGCTGCCACCTTTTCCCTGAGCGCAAAGCTCGATGGTGCGTGCCGCATGCGGGTAAGGGAAAGAGCTGTTTTCAGCCCAGAATTCCAGACCAATGAAGATTCCGCCCAGGGAAAAGGTGCCAGGACAGAAAGCCATTGTTCGTTTTCCAGGGCTAATGGGGCCCCATCATTGGCACCTGAGAGCCCAGGGCTGCCACCTTTTGCCTGGGCACAAAGCTCGACGGTGCGTTCCACTTGCAGGTCCGGGGAAGTGCCGTTTTTCAGCCTAGAATTCCAGACTGACGAAAATTCCTCCCAGGGAAAAGGTGCCAGGACAGAAAGCGATTGTTATTTATCTAGTGTTAACGGGGACCCATCATTGACACCTGAGAGCCCAAGGCTGCCACCTTTTCCCTGGGCGCAAAGCTAGATGGTGCCTGCCACGTGCAGGTCAGAGAAAGACCTTTGTTCAGCCCAGCATTCCAGACGGATGACGACTCCTCCCACGGAAAAGTGCTCCCAGGACAGAAAGCGATTGTTCCATTTCTAGTGTTAATGGGGGCCCGTCATTGGCATCTGAGAGCCAGAGGTTGCCTCCTATACCCTGGGCGCAAAGCACGACAGTGCGTGCCACGTGCTGGTCCCAGAAAGTGCCATTTTAGAGCCCAGAAATCCAGACCAATGAAGACTCCTCCCAGGGAAAAGGTGCCAGGACAGAAAGCCATTGTGCTTTTTGTAAAGGTAATGGGGCCCCATCATTGTCACCTGAGAGCCCAAGACTGCCACCTTTTCCCTGGACGCAAAGCTCGATGGTGCGTTCCACTTGCGGGTCCAGGAAAGTGCCGATTCTCAGACCAGAATTCCAAACCGATGAAGATTCCTCCCTGGGAAAAGGTGCCAGGACAGAAAGCCATTGTGCCTTTTGTAGGGGTAATGGGGCACCATCATTGGCACCTGAGAGCCCAAGGCTGCTCCCTTTTCCCTGGGCACAAAGCTCGACGGTGTGTACCTTGTGCGGGTTTGGGGCAGTGCCATTTTTCAGCCCAGATTTCCAGACGGACGAAGATTCCTCCCTGGGAAAAGGTGCCAGGACAGAAAGCAAGTGTTATTTTTCTAGTGTTAACGGGGCCCCATCATTGACACCTGAGAGCCCAAGGCTACCACCTTTTCCCTGGGCACAAAGCTAGATGGTACCTGCCACCTGCAGGTGAGAGAAAGTGCTTCCTTCAGCCCAGGATTCCAGAGGGATGACGACTCCTCCCAGGGAAAAGTGCTCCCAGGACAGAAAGCGATTGTTCCATTTCTAGTGTTAATGGGGGCCCGTCATTGGCATCTGAGAGCCAGAGGTTGCCTCCTATACCCTGGGCGCAAAGCACGACAGTGCGTGCCACGTGCTGGTCCCAGAAAGTGCCATTTTACAGCCCAGAATTCCAGACCAATGAAGACTCCTCCCAGGGAAAAGGTGCCAGGACAGAAAGCCATTGTGCTTTTTGTAAAGGTAATGGGGCCCCATCATTGGCACCTGAGAGCCCAAGACTGCCACCTTTTCCCTGGACGCAAAGCTCGATGGTGCGTTCCACTTGCGGGTCCAGGAAAGTGCCGATTCTCAGACCAGAATTCCAAACCGATGAAGATTCCTCCCTGGGAAAAGGTGCCAGGACAGAAAGCCATTGTGCCTTTTGTAGGGGGAAAGGGGCACCATCATTGGCAGCTGAGAGCCCAAGGCTGCCACCTTTTCCCTGGGCGCAAACCTAGATGGTGCCTGCCACGTGCAGGTCAGAGAAAGACCTTTGTTCAGCCCAGCATTCCAGACGGATGACGACTCCTCCCAGGGAAAATGCTCCCAGGACAGAGAGCGATTGTTCCATTTCTAGTGTTAATGGGGGCCCGTCATTGGCATCTGAGAGCCAGAGGTTGCCTCCTTTTCCCTGGGCGCAAAGCTCGACAGTGCGTGCCACATGCTGGTCCCAGAAAGTGCCATTTTACAGCCCAGAATTCCAGACCAATGAAGACTCCTCCCAGGGAAAAGGTGCCAGGACAGAAAGCCAATGTGCTTTTTGTAAAGGTAATGGGGCCCCATCATTGGCACCTGAGAGCCCAAGACTGCCACCTTTTCCCTGGACGCAAAGCTCGATGGTGCGTTCCACTTGCGGGGCCCCAGGAAAGTGCCGATTCTCAGACCAGAATTCCAAACCGATGGATTCCTCCCTGGGAAAAGGTGCCAGGAGAGAAAGCCATTGTGCCTTTTGTAGGGGTAATGGGGCACCATCATTGGCAGCTGAGAGCCCAAGGCTGCCCCCTTTTCCCTGGGCGCAAAGCTCGACGGTGTGTACCTTGTGTGGGTTTGGGGCAGTGCTATTTTTGAACCCAGATTTTCAGACGGACGAAGATTCCTCCCTGGGAAAAGGTGCCAGGACAGAAAGCAAGTGTTATTTTTCTAGTGTTAACGGGGCTCCATCATTGACACCTGAGAGCCCAAGGCTGCCACCTTTTCCCTGGGCGCAAATGTCGACGGAGCGTGCCACTTCCAAGTCCAAGAATGTGCCGTTTCTCATCCCAGAATTCCAGGCCAGCGAAGATTTCTCCCTGGGAAAAGGTGCCAGGACAGAAAGCGAGTGTGCCTTTTCTAGGGTTAATGGGGCCCCAAAATTGGCAGCTGAGAGCCCAGGGCTGCCACCTTTTCCCTGGGCGCAAAGCTCGACGGTGCGTGCCACAGGCGGGTAAGGGAAAGAGCTGTTTTCAGCCCAGAATTCCAGACCAATGAAGATTCCTCCCTGGGAAAAGGTGCCAGGACAGAAAGCGATTGTTCTTTTTCTAGGGGTAATGGGGCCCCATCATTGGCACCTGAGAGCCCAAGGCTGCCACCTTTTGCCTGGGCACAAAGCTCGACGGTGCGTTCCAATTGCAGGTCCAGGGAAGTGCCGTTTTTCAGCCCAGAATTCCAGACGGACGAAAATTCCTCCCAGGGAAAAGGTGCCAGGACAGAAAGCGATTGTTATTTATCTAGTGTTAACGGGGACCCATCATTGGCACCTGAGAGCCCAAGGCTGCCACCTTTTCCCTGGGCGCAAAGCTAGATGGTGCCTGCCACGTGCAGGTCAGAGAAAGACCTTTGTTCAGCCCAGCATTCCAGACGGATGACGACTCCTCCCAGGGAAAAGGCTCCCAGGACAAAAAGCGATTGTTCCATTTCTAGTGTTAATGGGGGCCCGTCATTGGCATCTGAGAGCCAGAGGTTGCCTCCTTTCCCTGGGCGCAAAGCACGACAGTGCGTGCCACGTGCTGGTCCCAGAAAGTGCCATTTTACAGCCCAGAATTCCAGACCAAAGAAGACTCCTCCCAGGGAAAAGGTGCCAGGACAGAAAGCCAATGTGCTTTTTGTAAAGGTAATGGGGCCCCATCATTGGCACCTGAGAGCCCAAGACTGCCACCTTTTCCCTGGACGCAAAGCTCGATGGTGCGTTCCACTTGCGGGGCCCCAGGAAAGTGCCGATTCTCAGACCAGAATTCCAAACCGATGGATTCCTCCCTGGGAAAAGGTGCCAGGAGAGAAAGCCATTGTGCCTTTTGTAGGGGTAATGGGGCACCATCATTGGCAGCTGAGAGCCCAAGGCTGCCCCCTTTTCCCTGGGCGCAAAGCTCGACGGTGTGTACCTTGTGTGGGTTTGGGGCAGTGCTATTTTTGAACCCAGATTTCCAGACGGACGAAGATTCCTCCCTGGGAAAAGGTGCCAGGACAGAAAGCAAGTGTTATTTTTCTAGTGTTAACGGGGCTCCATAATTGACACCTGAGAGCCCAAGGCTGCCACCTTTTCCCTGGGCGCAAATGTCGACGGAGCGTGCCACTTGCAAGTCCAAGAATGTGCCGTTTCTCATCCCAGAATTCCAGGCCAGCGAAGATTTCTCCCTGGGAAAAGGTGCCAGGACAGAAAGCGAGTGTGCCTTTTCTAGGGTTAATGGGGCCCCAAAATTGGCAGCTGAGAGCCCAGGGCTGCCACCTTTTCCCTGGGCGCAAAGCTCGACGGTGCGTGCCATAGGCGGGTAAGGGAAAGAGCTGTTTTCAGCTGAGAATTCCAGACCAATGAAGATTCCTCCGTGGGAAAAGGTGCCAGGACAGAAAGCGATTGTTCTTTTTCTAGGGGTAATGGGGCCCCATCATTGGCACCTGAGAGCCCAAGGCTGCCACCTTTTGCCTGGGCACAAAGCTCGACGGTGCGTTCCAATTGCAGGTCCAGGGAAGTGCCGTTTTTCAGCCCAGAATTCCAGACGGACTAAAATTCCTCCCAGGGAAAAGGTGCCAGGACAGAAAGCGATTGTTATTTATCTAGTGTTAACGGGGACCCATCATTGGCACCTGAGAGCCCAAGGCTGCCACCTTTTCCCTGGGCGCAAAGCTAGATGGTGCCTGCCACGTGCAGGTCAGAGAAAGACCTTTGTTCAGCCCAGCATTCCAGACGGATGACGACTCCTCCCAGGGAAAAGGCTCCCAGGACAAAAAGCGATTGTTCCATTTCTAGTGTTAATGGGGGCCCGTCATTGGCATCTGAGAGCCAGAGGTTGCCTCCTTTCCCTGGGCGCAAAGCACGGCAGTGCGTGCCACGTGCTGGTCCCAGAAAGTGCCATTTTAGAGCCCAGAATTCCAGACCAATGAAGACTCCTCCCAGGGAAAAGGTGCCAGGACAGAAAGCCATTGTGCTTTTTGCAAAGGTAATGGGGCCCCATCATTGACACCTGAGAGCCCAAGACTGCCCCCTTTTCCCTGGACGCAAAGCTCGATGGTGCGTTCCACTTGCGGGTCCAGGAAAGTGCCGATTCTCAGACCAGAATTCCAAACCGATGAAGATTCCTCCCTGGGAAAAGGTGCCAGGACAGAAAGCCATTGTGCCTTTTGTAGGGGTAATGGGGCACCATCATTGGCACCTGAGAGCCCAAGGCTGCCCCCTTTTCCCTGGGCGCAAAGCTCGACGGTGTGTACCTTGTGCGGGTTTGGGGCAGTGCCATTTTTGAACCCAGATTTCCAGACGGACGAAGATTCCTCCCTGGGAAAAGGTGCCAGGACAGAAAGCAGGTGTTATTTTTCTAGTGTTAACGGGACCCCATCATTGGCCCCTGAGAGCCCAAGGCTGCCACTTTTCGCCTGGGCGCAAATGTCGACGACGCATGCCACTTGCGGGTCCGGGGAAGTGCCATTTTTCAGCCCAGAATTCCAGATGGACGAAGACACCTCCCAGGGAAAAGTTGCCAGGTCAGAAATCAAATTGTCCTTTTCTAGGGTCAATGGTGCCCCACCATTGGCACCTGAGAGTTCAAGGCTGCCACCTTTTCCGTGGGCGCAAACATCAACGGCACGTACCACTTTCTTGTCCAGGAAAGTGCCGTTATTCAGCCCTCAATTCCAGACGGATGAAGACTCCTCACAGGGAAGAGGCTCCCAGGATAGAAAGCGATTGTTCCATTTCTAGGGTTAATCGGGCTCCATCATTGGCACCTGAGAGCCCAAGGTTGCCTCCTATACCCTGGGCGCAAAGCTCGACCTTGCGTGCTACGTGAGGGTCCGGGAAATTGCCGTTTCTCATTCCAGAATTCCAGACCGATGAAGATTCCTCCCTGGGAAAAGGTGGAAGGACAGAAAGCGATTGTTCCTTTCCTAGGGTTAATGGGGACCCATTATTGACAGCTGAGAGCCGAAGGCTGCAACCTTTTCCCTGAGCGCAAAGCTCGATGGTGCAGGCCACTTGCGGGTCTAGGAATGTGCTGTTTCTCATCCCAGAATTCGAGGCCGATGAAGATTTCTCCCAGGGAAAAGGTGCCAGGACAGAATGCGATTCTGCCTTTTCTAGGGTTAATGGGGCCCCAAAATTGACACCTGAGAGCCCAAGGCTACCACCTTTTGCCTGGGCGCAAAGCTCGACGGAGCGTTCCACGTGCGGCTCCGGGAAAGTGCCATTTTGCAGCCCAGAATTCCAGACCTATGAAGATTCCTCAGAGGGAAAAGGTACCAGGAGACAAAGCCATTGTGTATTTTGTAATGCTAATTGGGCCCCATCATTGGCACCTGAGAGCCCAAGGCTGCCACCTTTTCCCTGGGTGCAAAGCTCGACGGTGCATACCCTATGTGGGTCCGGGAAAGGGCCGTTTTTCAGCCCAGAATTCCAGACGGAAGTCGATTCCTCTCTTGGAGAAGGTGTCAGGACAGAAAGCCATTGTGCCTTTTCTAGGGGTAACGGGGCCCCAAAATGGACACCTGAGAGCCCAAGGCTGCCACCTTTTCCCTGGGCGCAAATGTCGACGGAGCGTGCCACTTGCAAGTCCGGGAATGTGCCGTTTCTCATCCCAGAATTCAAGGCCAGCGAAGATTTCTCCCTGGGAAAAGGTGCCAGGACAGAAAGCGATTGTGCCTTTTCTAGGGTTAATGGGGCCCCAAAATTGGCAGCTGAGAGCCCAGGGCTGCCACCTTTTCCCTGGGCGCAAAGCTTGACTGTGCGTGCCACATGCGCATAAGGAAAGGAGCCGTTTTCAGCCCAGAATTCCAGACCAATGAAGATTCCTCCCTGGGAAAAGGTGCCAGGACAGAAAGCGATTGTTCTTTTTCTAGGGGTAATGGGGCCCCATCATTGGCACCTGAGAGCCCAAGGCTGCCACCTTTTGCCTGGGCACAAAGCTCGACGGTGCGATCCACTTGCAGGTCCGGGGAAGTGCCGTTTTTCAGCCCAGAATTCCAGACGGACGAAAATTCCTCCCAGGGAAAAGGTGCCAGGACAGAAAGCGATTGTTATTTATCTAGTGTTAACGGGGACCCATCATTGGCACCCGAGAGCCCAAGGCTGCCACCTTTTCCCTGGGCGCAAAGCTAGATGGTGTCTGCCACATGCAGGTCAGAGAAAGACCTTTGTTCAGCCCAGGATTCCAGACGGATGACGACTCCTCCCAGGGAAAGGGCTCCCAGGACAGAAAGCGATTGTTCCATTTCTAGTGTTAATGGGGGCCCGTCATTGGCATCTGAGAGCCAGAGGTTGCCTCCTTTTCCCTGGGCGCAAAGCACGACAGTGCGTGCCACGTGCTGGTCCCAGAAAGTGCCATTTTACAGCCCAGAATTCCAGACCAATGAAGACTCCTCCCAGGAAAAGGGTGCCAGGACAGAAAGCCATTGTGTTTTTTGTAAAGGTAATGGGGCCCCATCATTGGCACCTGAGAGCCCAAGACTGCCACCTTTTCCCTGGACGCAAAGCTCGATGGTGCGTTCCACTTGCGGGTCCAGGAAAGTGCCGATTCTCAGACCAGAATTCTAAGCCGATGAAGATTCCTCCCTGGGAAAAGGTGCCAGGAGACAAAGCCATTGTGCCTTTTGTAGGGGTAATGGGGCACCATCATTGGCACCTGAGAGCCCAAGGCTGCCCCCTTTTCCCTGGGCGCAAAGCTCAACGGTGTGTACCTTGTGCGGGTTTGGGGCAGTGCCATTTCTGAACCCAGATTTCCAGACGGACGAAGATTCCTCCCTGGGAAAAGGTGCCAGGACAGAAAGCAAGTGTTCCTTTTCTAGTGTTAACGGGGCCCCATCATTGGCAACTGAGAGCCCAAGGCTGCCACCTTTTGCCTGGGCGCAAATGTCGACGGCGCGTGTCACTTGCGGGTCCGGGGAAGTGCCATTTTTCAGCCCAGAATTCCAGACGGAGGAAGACACCTCCCAGGGAAAAGGTGCCAGGTCAGAAATCGAATTGTCCTTTTCTAGGGTCAATGGTGCCCCATCATTGGCACCTGAGAGTTCAAGGCTGCCACCTTTTCCGTGGGCGCAAACATCAACGGCACGTACCACTTTCTTGTCCAGGAAAGTGCCGTTTTTCAGCCCTCAATTCCAGACCGATGAAGACTCCTCACAGGGAAGAGGCTCCCAGGACAGAAAGCGATTGTTCCATTTCTAGGGTTAATCGGGCCCCAACATTGGCACCTGAGAGCCCAAGGTTGCCTCCTATACCCTGGGCGCAAAGCTCGACCATGCGTGCTACGTGAGGGTCCGGGAAATTGCCGTTTCTCATTCCAGAATTCCAGACCGATGAAGATTCCACCCTGGGAAAAGGTGTCAGGACAGAAAGCCATTGTTCCTTTTCTAGGGTTAATGGGGCTCCATCATTGACACCTGAGAGCCGAAGGCTGCAACCTTTTCCCTGAGCGCAAAGCTCGATGGTGCGTGCCTCTTGCGGGTCCAGGAATGTGCTCTTTCTCATCCCAGAATTCGAGGCCGATGAAGATTTCTCCCAGGGAAAAGGTGCCAGGGCAGAAAGCGATTGTGCCTTTTCTAGGGTTAATGGGGCCCCAAAATTGACACCTGAGAGCCCAAGGCTGCCACCTTTTGCCTGAGCGCAAAGCTCGTCGGAGCGTTCCACATGCGGGTCCTGGAAAGTGCCATTTTGCAGCCCAGAATTCCAGACCTATGAAGATTCCTCAGAGGGAAAAGGTACCAGGAGACAAAGCCATTGTGTATTTTGCAATGCTAATTGGGCCCCATCATTGGCACCTGAGAGCCCAAGGCTGCCACCTTTTCCTTGGGTGCAAAGCTCAACGGTGCATACCCTGTGCGGGTCCGGGAAAGGGCTGTTTTTCAGCCCAGAATTCCAGACGGAAGTCGATTCCTCTCTGGGAAAAGGTGTCAGGACAGAAAGCCATTGTGCCTTTTCTAGGGGTAACGGGGCCCCAAAATGGACACCTGAGAGCCCAAGGCTGCCACCTTTTCCCTGGGCGCAAATGTCGACGGCGCGTGCCACTTGCAAGTCCGGGATTGTGCCGTTTCTCATCCCAGAATTCCAGGCCAGCGAAGATTTCTCCCTGGGAAAAGGTGCCAGGACAGAAAGCGATTGTGCCTTTTCTAGGGTTAATGGGGCCCCAAAATTGGCAGCTGAGAGCCCAGGGCTTCCACCTTTACCCTGGGCGCAAGGCTCGACGGTGCGTGCCACATGCGCGTAAGGGAAGGAGCCGTTTTCAGCTCAGAATTCCAGACCAATGAAGATTCCTCCGTGGGAAAAGGTGCCAGGACAGAAAGCGATTGTTCTTTTTCTAGGGGTAATGGGGCCCCATCATTGGCACCTGAGAGCCCAAGGCTGCCACCTTTTGCCTGGGCACAAAGCTCGACGGTGCGTTCCACTTGCAGGTCCGGGGAAGTGCCGTTTTTCAGACCAGAATTCCAGACTGACGAAAATTCCTCCCAGGGAAAAGGTGCCAGGACAGAAAGCGATTGTTATTTATCTAGTGTTAACGGGGACCCATCATTTGCACCTGAGAGCCCAAGGCTGCCACCTTTTCCCTGGGCGCAAAGCTAGATGGTGCCTGCCACGTGCAGGTCAGAGAAAGACCTTTGTTCAGCCCAGCATTCCAGACGGATGACGACTCCTCCCAGGGAAACGGCTCCCAGGACAGAAAGCGATTGTTCCATTTCTAGTGTTAATGGGGGCCCGTCATTGGCATCTGAGAGCCAGAGGTTGCCTCCCTTTCCCTGGGCGCAAAGCACGACAGTGCTTGCCACATGCTGGTCCCAGAAAGTTCCATTTTACAGCTCAGATTTCCAGACCAATGAAGACTCCTCCCAGGGAAAAGGTGCCAGGACAGAAAGCCATTGTGCTTTTTGTAAAGGTAAAGGGGCCCCATCATTGGCACCTGAGAGCCCAAGACTGCCACCTTTTCCCTGGACGCAAAGCTCGATGGTGCGTTCCACTTGCGGGTCCAGAAAATTGCCGATTCTCAGACCAGAAATCCAAACCGATGAAGATTCCTCCCTGGGAAAAGGTGCCAGGACAGAAAGCCATTGTGCCTTTTGTAGGGGTAATGGGGCACCATCATTGGCACCTGAGAGCCCAAGGCTGCCCCCTTTTCCCTGGGCACAAAGCTCAACGATGTGTACCTTGTGCGGGTTTGGGGCAGTGCCATTTTTGAACCCAGATTTCCAGACGGACGAAGATTCATCCCTGGGAAAAGGTGCCAGGACAGAAAGCAAGTGTTATTTTTCTTGTGTTAACGGGACCCCATCATTGGCAACTGAGAGCCCAAGGCTGCCACCTTTTCCCTGGGTGCAAATGTCGACGGCGCGTGCCACTTGCGGGTCCGGGGAAGTGCCATTTTTCAGCCCAGAATTCCAGACGGACGAAGACACCTCCCAGGGAAAAGGTGCCAGGTCAGAAATCGAATTGTCCTTTTCTAGGGTCAATGGTGCCCCATCATTGGCACCTCAGAGTTCAAGGCTGCCACCTTTTCCGTGGGCGCAAACATCAACGGCGCGTAACACTTTCTTGTCCGGGAAAGTGCCGTTTTTCAGCCCTGAATTCCAGACGGATGAAGACTCCTCACAGGGAAGAGGCTCCCAGGACAGAAAGCGATTGTTCCATTTCTAGGGTTAATCGGGCCCCAACATTGGCACCTGAGAGCCCAAGGTTGCCTCCTATACCTTGGACGCAAAGCTCTACCATGCGTGCTACGTGAGGGTCCGGGAAATTGCCGTTTCTCATTCCAGAATTCCAGACCGATGAAGATTCCTCCCTGGGAAAAGGTGCCAGGACAGGAATTGATTTCTCCTTTTCTAGGAGTAATGGTGACCCATTTTTGGCACCTGAGACCGAAGGCTGCAACCTTTTCCCTGAGCGCAAAGCTCAAAGGCGCGTGCCGTTTGCGGGTCCGGGGAAGTGCCATTTTTCAGCCCAGAATTCCAGACGGACGAAGACACCTCCCAGGGAAAAGGTGCCAGGTCAGAAATCGAATTGTCCTTTTCTAGGGTCAATGGTGCCCCATCATTGGCACCTGAGAGTTCAAGGCTGCCACCTTTTCCGTGGGCGCAAACATCAACGGCGCGTACCACTTTCTTGTCAGCGAAAGTGCCGTTTTTCAGCCCTCAATTCCAGACGGATGAAGACTCCTCACAGGGAAGAGGCTCCCAGGACAGAAAGCGATTGTTCCATTTCTAGGGTTAATCAGGCCCCATCATTGGCACCTGAGAGCCCAAGGTTGCCTCCTATACCCTGGGCGCAAAGCTCGACCATGCGTGCTACGTGAGGGTCCGGGAAATTGCCATTTCTCATTCCAGAATTCAAGACCGATGAAGATTCCTCCCAGGGAAAAGGTGCCAGGACAGAAGGCGATTGTGCCTTTTCTAGGGTTAATGGGGCCCCAAAATTGACACCTGAGAGCCCAAGGCTGCCACCTTTTCCCTGGGCGCAAAGCTCGACGGAGCGTTCCATGTGCGGGTCCGGGAAAGTGCCATTTTTCAGCCCAGAATTCCAGACGTATGAAGACTCCTCAGAGGGAAAAGTTGCCAGGAGACAAAGCCATTGTGTATTTTGTAATGCTAATTGGGCCCCATCATTGGCACCTGAGAGCCCAAGGCTGCCACCTTTTCCTTGGGTGCAAAGCTCGACGGTGCATACCCTGTGCGGGTCCGGGAAAGGGCCGTTTTTCAGCCCAGAATTCCAGACGGAAGTCGATTCCTCTCTGGGAAAAGGTGTCAGGACAGAAAGCCATTGTGCCTTTTCTAGGGGTAATGGGGCCCCATCTTTGGCACCTGAGAGCCCATAGCTGCCACCTTTTCCCTGGGCGCAAATATTGACGGCACATGCCACTTGGAAGTCCGGGAATGTGCCGTTTCTCATCCCAGAATTCCAGGCCAGCGAAAATTTCTCCCTGAGAAAAGGTGCCAGGACAGGAATGGATTTCTCCTTTTCTAGGAGTAATGGGGACCCATCATTGGCACCTGAGAGCCGAAGGCTGCAACCTTTTCCCTGAGCGCAAAGCTCGACGGTGCGTGCCACTTGCGGGTCCAGGAATGTGCTGTTTCTCATCCCAGAATTTGAGGCCGATGAAGATTTCTCCCTGGGAAAAGGTGCCAGGAAAGAAAGCAATTGTGCCTTTTCTAGGGTTAATGGGGCCCCAAAATTGACACCTGAGAGCCCAAGGCTGCCACCTTTTCCCTGGGCGCAAAGCTCGACGGAGCGTTCCACCTGCGGGTCCGGGAAAGTGCCATTTTTCAGCCCAGAATTCCAGACCTATGAAGATTCCTCAGAGGGAAAAGGCACCAGGAGACAAAGCCTTTGTGTATTTTGTAATGCTAATTGGGCCCCATCATTGGCACCTGAGAGCCCAAGGCTGCCACCTTTTCCCTGGGTGCAAAGCTCGACGGTGCATACCCTGTGCGGGTCCGGGAAAGGGCCGTTTTTAGGCCCAGAATTCCAGACGGAAGTCGATTCCTCTCTGGGAAAAGGTGTCAGGACAGAAAGCCATTGTGCCTTTTCTAGGGGTAATGGGGCCCCATCATTGGCACCTGAGAGCCCAAGGCTGCCACCTTTTCCCTGGGCGCAAATGTCGACGGCGCGTGCCACTTGCAAGTCTGGGAATGTGCCGATTCTCATCCCAGAATTCCAGGCCAGCAAAGATTTCTCCCAGGGAAAAGGTGCCAGGACAGAAAGCGATTGTGCCTTTACTAGGGTTAATGGGGCCCCAAAATTGGCACCTGAGAGCCCAGGGCTGCCACCTTTTCCCTGGGCGCAAATGTCGACGGCGCGTGCCACACGCGGGTAAGGGAAAGAGCCGTTTTCAGCCCAGAATTCCAGACCAATGAAGATTCCGCCCAGGGAAAAGTTGCCAGGACAGAAAGCCATTGTTCTTTTCTAGGGGTAGTGGGACCCCATCATTGGCACCTGAGAGCCCAAGGCTGCCACCTTTTGCCTGGGCACAAAGCTCGACGGTGCGTTCCACTTGCAGGTCCGGGGAAGTGCCGTTTTTCAGACCAGAATTCCAGACGGACGAAAATTCCTCCCAGGGAAAAGGTGCCAGGACAGAAAGCGATTGTTATTTATCTAGTGTTAACGGGGACCCATCGTTGGCACCTGAGAGCCCAAGGCTGCCACCTTTTCCCTGGGCGCAAAGCTAGATGGTGCCTGCCACGTGCAGGTCAGAGAAAGTGCTTTGTTCAGCCCAGGATTCCAGACGGATGACGACTCCTCCCAGGGAAAAGGCTCCCAGGACAGAGAGCGATTGTTCCCTTTCTAGTGTTAATGGGGGCCCGTCATTGGCATCTGAGAGCCAGAGGTTGCCTCCTTTTCCCTGGGCGCAAAGCAGGACAGTGCGTGCCACATGCTGGTCCCAGAAAGTGCCATTTTACAGCCCAGAATTCCAGACCAATGAAGACTCCTCCCAGGGAAAAGGTTCCAGGACAGAAAGCCAATGTGCTTTTTGTAAAGGTAATGGGGCACCATCATTGGCACCTGAGAGCCCAAGACTGCCACCTTTTCCCTGGACGCAAAGCTCGATGGTGCGTTCCACTTGCGGGTCCAGAAAATTGCCGATTCTCAGACCAGAAATCCAAACCGATGAAGATTCCTCCCTGGGAAAAGGTGCCAGGACAGAAAGCCATTGTGCCTTTTGTAGGGGTAATGGGGCACCATCATTGGCACCTGAGAGCCCAAGGCTGCCCCCTTTTCCCTGGGCACAAAGCTCAACGATGTGTACCTTGTGCGGGTTTGGGGCAGTGCCATTTTTGAACCCAGATTTCCAGACGGACGAAGATTCATCCCTGGGAAAAGGTGCCAGGACAGAAAGCAAGTGTTATTTTTCTTGTGTTAACGGGACCCCATCATTGGCAACTGAGAGCCCAAGGCTGCCACCTTTTCCCTGGGCGCAAATGTCGAAGGCGCGTGCCACTTGCGGGTCCGGGGAAGTGCCATTTTTCAGCCCAGAATTCCAGACGGACGAAGACACCTCCCAGGGAAAAGGTGCCAGGTCAGAAATCGAATTGTCCTTTTCTAGGGTCAATGGTGCCCCATCATTGGCACCTCAGAGTTCAAGGCTGCCACCTTTTCCGTGGGCGCAAACATCAACGGCGCGTAACACTTTCTTGTCCGGGAAAGTGCCGTTTTTCAGCCCTGAATTCCAGACGGATGAAGACTCCTCACAGGGAAGAGGCTCCCAGGACAGAAAGCGATTGTTCCATTTCTAGGGTTAATCGGGCCCCAACATTGGCACCTGAGAGCCCAAGGTTGCCTCCTATACCTTGGACGCAAAGCTCTACCATGCGTGCTACGTGAGGGTCCGGGAAATTGCCGTTTCTCATTCCAGAATTCCAGACCGATGAAGATTCCTCCCTGGGAAAAGGTGCCAGGACAGGAATTGATTTCTCCTTTTCTAGGAGTAATGGTGACCCATTTTTGGCACCTGAGACCGAAGGCTGCAACCTTTTCCCTGAGCGCAAAGCTCAAAGGCGCGTGCCGTTTGCGGGTCCGGGGAAGTGCCATTTTTCAGCCCAGAATTCCAGACGGACGAAGACACCTCCCAGGGAAAAGGTGCCAGGTCAGAAATCGAATTGTCCTTTTCTAGGGTCAATGGTGCCCCATCATTGGCACCTGAGAGTTCAAGGCTGCCACCTTTTCCGTGGGCGCAAACATCAACGGCGCGTACCACTTTCTTGTCAGCGAAAGTGCCGTTTTTCAGCCCTCAATTCCAGACGGATGAAGACTCCTCACAGGGAAGAGGCTCCCAGGACAGAAAGCGATTGTTCCATTTCTAGGGTTAATCAGGCCCCATCATTGGCACCTGAGAGCCCAAGGTTGCCTCCTATACCCTGGGCGCAAAGCTCGACCATGCGTGCTACGTGAGGGTCCGGGAAATTGCCATTTCTCATTCCAGAATTCAAGACCGATGAAGATTCCTCCCAGGGAAAAGGTGCCAGGACAGAAGGCGATTGTGCCTTTTCTAGGGTTAATGGGGCCCCAAAATTGACACCTGAGAGCCCAAGGCTGCCACCTTTTCCCTGGGCGCAAAGCTCGACGGAGCGTTCCATGTGCGGGTCCGGGAAAGTGCCATTTTTCAGCCCAGAATTCCAGACGTATGAAGACTCCTCAGAGGGAAAAGTTGCCAGGAGACAAAGCCATTGTGTATTTTGTAATGCTAATTGGGCCCCATCATTGGCACCTGAGAGCCCAAGGCTGCCACCTTTTCCTTGGGTGCAAAGCTCGACGGTGCATACCCTGTGCGGGTCCGGGAAAGGGCCGTTTTTCAGCCCAGAATTCCAGACGGAAGTCGATTCCTCTCTGGGAAAAGGTGTCAGGACAGAAAGCCATTGTGCCTTTTCTAGGGGTAATGGGGCCCCATCTTTGGCACCTGAGAGCCCATAGCTGCCACCTTTTCCCTGGGCGCAAATATTGACGGCACATGCCACTTGGAAGTCCGGGAATGTGCCGTTTCTCATCCCAGAATTCCAGGCCAGCGAAAATTTCTCCCTGAGAAAAGGTGCCAGGACAGGAATGGATTTCTCCTTTTCTAGGAGTAATGGGGACCCATCATTGGCACCTGAGAGCCGAAGGCTGCAACCTTTTCCCTGAGCGCAAAGCTCGACGGTGCGTGCCACTTGCGGGTCCAGGAATGTGCTGTTTCTCATCCCAGAATTTGAGGCCGATGAAGATTTCTCCCTGGGAAAAGGTGCCAGGAAAGAAAGCAATTGTGCCTTTTCTAGGGTTAATGGGGCCCCAAAATTGACACCTGAGAGCCCAAGGCTGCCACCTTTTCCCTGGGCGCAAAGCTCGACGGAGCGTTCCACCTGCGGGTCCGGGAAAGTGCCATTTTTCAGCCCAGAATTCCAGACCTATGAAGATTCCTCAGAGGGAAAAGGCACCAGGAGACAAAGCCTTTGTGTATTTTGTAATGCTAATTGGGCCCCATCATTGGCACCTGAGAGCCCAAGGCTGCCACCTTTTCCCTGGGTGCAAAGCTCGACGGTGCATACCCTGTGCGGGTCCGGGAAAGGGCCGTTTTTAGGCCCAGAATTCCAGACGGAAGTCGATTCCTCTCTGGGAAAAGGTGTCAGGACAGAAAGCCATTGTGCCTTTTCTAGGGGTAATGGGGCCCCATCATTGGCACCTGAGAGCCCAAGGCTGCCACCTTTTCCCTGGGCGCAAATGTCGACGGCGCGTGCCACTTGCAAGTCTGGGAATGTGCCGATTCTCATCCCAGAATTCCAGGCCAGCAAAGATTTCTCCCAGGGAAAAGGTGCCAGGACAGAAAGCGATTGTGCCTTTACTAGGGTTAATGGGGCCCCAAAATTGGCACCTGAGAGCCCAGGGCTGCCACCTTTTCCCTGGGCGCAAATGTCGACGGCGCGTGCCACACGCGGGTAAGGGAAAGAGCCGTTTTCAGCCCAGAATTCCAGACCAATGAAGATTCCGCCCAGGGAAAAGTTGCCAGGACAGAAAGCCATTGTTCTTTTCTAGGGGTAGTGGGACCCCATCATTGGCACCTGAGAGCCCAAGGCTGCCACCTTTTGCCTGGGCACAAAGCTCGACGGTGCGTTCCACTTGCAGGTCCGGGGAAGTGCCGTTTTTCAGACCAGAATTCCAGACGGACGAAAATTCCTCCCAGGGAAAAGGTGCCAGGACAGAAAGCGATTGTTATTTATCTAGTGTTAACGGGGACCCATCGTTGGCACCTGAGAGCCCAAGGCTGCCACCTTTTCCCTGGGCGCAAAGCTAGATGGTGCCTGCCACGTGCAGGTCAGAGAAAGTGCTTTGTTCAGCCCAGGATTCCAGACGGATGACGACTCCTCCCAGGGAAAAGGCTCCCAGGACAGAGAGCGATTGTTCCCTTTCTAGTGTTAATGGGGGCCCGTCATTGGCATCTGAGAGCCAGAGGTTGCCTCCTTTTCCCTGGGCGCAAAGCAGGACAGTGCGTGCCACATGCTGGTCCCAGAAAGTGCCATTTTACAGCCCAGAATTCCAGACCAATGAAGACTCCTCCCAGGGAAAAGGTTCCAGGACAGAAAGCCAATGTGCTTTTTGTAAAGGTAATGGGGCACCATCATTGGCACCTGAGAGCCCAAGACTGCCACCTTTTCCCTGGACGCAAAGCTCGATGGTGCGTTCCACTTGCGGGGCCCCAGGAAAGTGCCGATTCTCAGACCAGAATTCCAAACCGATGAAGATTCCTCCCTGGGAAAAGGTGCCAGGAGACAAAGCCATTGTGCCTTTTGTAGGGGTAATGCGGCACCATCATTGGCACCTGAGAGCCCAAGGCTGCCCCCTTTTCCCTGGGCGCAAAGCTCGACGGTGTGTACCTTGTGCGGGTTTGGGGCAGTGCCATTTTTGAACCCAGATTTCCAGACGGACGAAGATTCCTCCCTGGGAAAAGGTGCCAGGACAGAAAGCAAGTGTTATTTTTCTAGTGTTAACGGGACCCCATCATTGGCACCTGAGAGCCCAAGGCTGCCACTTTTCGCCTGGGCGCAAATGTCGACGACGCATGCCACTTGCGGGTCCGGGGAAGTGCCATTTTTCAGCCCAGAATTCCAGACGGACGAAGACACCTCCCAGGGAAAAGTTGCCAGGTCAGAAATCAAATTGTCCTTTTCTAGGGTCAATGGTGCCCCACCATTGGCACCTGAGAGTTCAAGGCTGCCACCTTTTCCGTGGGCGCAAACATCAACGGCACGTACCACTTTCTTGTCCAGGAAAGTGCCGTTTTTCAGCCCTCAATTCCAGACGGATGAAGACTCCTCACAGGGAAGAGGCTCCCAGGACAGAAAGCGATTGTTCCATTTCTAGGATTAATCGGGGTCCATCATTGGCACCTGAGAGCCCAAGGTTGCCTCCTATACCCTGGGCGCAAAGCTCGACCATGCGTGCTACGTGAGGGTCCGGGAAATTGCCGTTTCTCATTCCAGAATTCGAGGCCGATGAAGATTCCTCCCTGGGAAAAGGTGTCAGGACAGAAAGCGATTGTTCCTTTCCTAGGGTTAATGGGGACCCATTATTGACACCTGAGAGCCGAAGGCTGCAACCTTTTCCCTGAGCGCAAAGCTCGATGGTGCAGGCCACTTGCGGGTCTAGGAATGTGCTGTTTCTCATCCCAGAATTCGAGGCCGATGAAGATTTCTCCCAGGGAAAAGGTGCCAGGACAGAAAGCGATTGTGCCTTTTCTAGGGGTAATGGGGCCCCAAAATTGACACCTGAGAGCCCAAGGCTGCCACCTTTTGCCTGGGCGCAAAGCTCGACGGAGCGTTCCACGTGCGGGTCCGGGAAAGTGCCATTTTTCAGCCCAGAATTCCAGACCTATGAAGATTCCTCAGAGGGAAAAAAGGTACCAGGAGACAAAGCCATTGTGTATTTTGTAATGCTAATTGGGCCCCATCATTGGCACCTGAGAGCCCAAGGCTGCTCCCTTTTCCCTGGGTGCAAAGCTCGACGGTGCATACCCTATGCGGGTCCGGGAAAGGGCCGTTTTTCAGCCCAGAATTCCAGACGGAAGTCGATTCCTCTCTGGGAAAAGGTGTCAGGACAGAAAGCCATTGTGCCTTTTCTAGGGGTAACGGGGCCCCAAAATGGACACCTGAGAGCCCAAGGCTGCCACCTTTTCCCTGGGCGCAAATGTCGACGAAGCGTGCCACTTGCAAGTCCGGGAATGTGCCGTTTCTCATCCCAGAATTCCAGGCCAGCGAAGATTTCTGCCTGGGAAAAGGTGCCAGGCCAGAAAGCGATTGTGCCTTTTCTAGGGTTAATGGGGCCCCAAAATTGGCAGCTGAGAGCCTAGGGCTGCCACCTTTTCCCTGGGCGCAAAGCTTGACTGTGCGTGGCACATGCGCGTAAGGGAAGGAGCCGTTTTCAGCCCAGAATTCCAGACCAATGAAGATTCCTCCCTGGGAAAAGGTGCCAGGACAGAAAGCGATTGTTCTTTTTCTAGGGGTAATGGGGCCCCATCATTGGCACCTGAGAGCCCAAGGCTGCCACCTTTTCCCTGGGCACAAAGCTCGACGGTGCGATCCACTTGCAGGTCCGGGGAAGTGCCGTTTTTCAGACCAGAATTCCAGACGGACGAAAATTCCTCCCAGGGAAAAGGTGCCAGGACAGAAAGCGATTGTTATTTATCTAGTGTTAACGGGGCCCCATCATTGGCACCTGAGAGCCCAAGGCTGCCACCTTTTCCCTGGGCGCAAACCTAGATGGTGTCTGCCACATGCAGGTCAGAGAAAGACCTTTGTTCAGCCCAGGATTCCAGACGGATGACGACTCCTCCCAGGGAAAGGGCTCCCAGGACAGAAGGGCTCCATTTCTAGTGTTAATGGGGGACCGACATTGGCATCTGAGAGCCAGAGGTTGCCTCCTTTTCCCTGGGCGCAAAGCACGACAGTGCGTGCCACGTGCTGGTCCCAGAAAGTGCCATTTTACAGCCCAGAATTCCAGACCAATGAAGACTCCTCCCAGGAAAAGGGTGCCAGGACAGAAAGCCATTGTGTTTTTTGTAAAGGTAATGGGGCCCCATCATTGGCACCTGAGAGCCCAAGACTGCCACCTTTTCCCTGGACGCAAAGCTCGATGGTGCGTTCCACTTGCGGGTCCAGGAAAGTGCCGATTCTCAGACCAGAATTCCAAGCCGATGAAGATTCCTCCCTGGGAAAAGGTGCCAGGAGACAAAGCCATTGTGCCTTTTGTAGGGGTAATGGGGCACCATCATTGGCACCTGAGAGCCCAAGGCTGCCCCCTTTTCCCTGGGCGCAAAGCTCAACGGTGTGTACCTTGTGCGGGTTTGGGGCAGTGCCATTTCTGAACCCAGATTTCCAGACGGACGAAGATTCCTCCCTGGGAAAAGGTGCCAGGACAGAAAGCAAGTGTTCCTTTTCTAGTGTTAACGGGGCCCCATCATTGGCAACTGAGAGCCCAAGGCTGCCACCTTTTGCCTGGGCGCAAATGTCGACGGCGCGTGTCACTTGCGGGTCCGGGGAAGTGCCATTTTTCAGCCCAGAATTCCAGACGGAGGAAGACACCTCCCAGGGAAAAGGTGCCAGGTCAGAAATCGAATTGTCCTTTTCTAGGGTCAATGGTGCCCCATCATTGGCACCTGAGAGTTCAAGGCTGCCACCTTTTCCGTGGGCGCAAACATCAACGGCACGTACCACTTTCTTGTCCAGGAAAGTGCCGTTTTTCAGCCCTCAATTCCAGACGGATGAAGACTCCTCACAGGGAAGAGGCTCCCAGGACAGAAAGCGATTGTTCCATTTCTAGGGTTAATCGGGCCCCAACATTGGCACCTGAGAGCCCAAGGTTGCCTCCTATACCCTGGGCGCAAAGCTCGACCATGCGTGCTACGTGAGGGTCCGGGAAATTGCCGTTTCTCATTCCAGAATTCCAGACCGATGAAGATTCCACCCTGGGAAAAGGTGTCAGGACAGAAAGCCATTGTTCCTTTTCTAGGGTTAATGGGGCTCCATCATTGACACCTGAGAGCCGAAGGCTGCAACCTTTTCCCTGAGCGCAAAGCTCGATGGTGCGTGCCTCTTGCGGGTCCAGGAATGTGCTCTTTCTCATCCCAGAATTCGAGGCCGATGAAGATTTCTCCCAGGGAAAAGGTGCCAGGGCAGAAAGCGATTGTGCCTTTTCTAGGGTTAATGGGGCCCCAAAATTGACACCTGAGAGCCCAAGGCTGCCACCTTTTGCCTGAGCGCAAAGCTCGTCGGAGCGTTCCACATGCGGGTCCTGGAAAGTGCCATTTTGCAGCCCAGAATTCCAGACCTATGAAGATTCCTCAGAGGGAAAAGGTACCAGGAGACAAAGCCATTGTGTATTTTGCAATGCTAATTGGGCCCCATCATTGGCACCTGAGAGCCCAAGGCTGCCACCTTTTCCTTGGGTGCAAAGCTCAACGGTGCATACCCTGTGCGGGTCCGGGAAAGGGCTGTTTTTCAGCCCAGAATTCCAGACGGAAGTCGATTCCTCTCTGGGAAAAGGTGTCAGGACAGAAAGCCATTGTGCCTTTTCTAGGGGTAACGGGGCCCCAAAATGGACACCTGAGAGCCCAAGGCTGCCACCTTTTCCCTGGGCGCAAATGTCGACGGCGCGTGCCACTTGCAAGTCCGGGATTGTGCCGTTTCTCATCCCAGAATTCCAGGCCAGCGAAGATTTCTCCCTGGGAAAAGGTGCCAGGACAGAAAGCGATTGTGCCTTTTCTAGGGTTAATGGGGCCCCAAAATTGGCAGCTGAGAGCCCAGGGCTTCCACCTTTACCCTGGGCGCAAGGCTCGACGGTGCGTGCCACATGCGCGTAAGGGAAGGAGCCGTTTTCAGCTCAGAATTCCAGACCAATGAAGATTCCTCCGTGGGAAAAGGTGCCAGGACAGAAAGCGATTGTTCTTTTTCTAGGGGTAATGGGGCCCCATCATTGGCACCTGAGAGCCCAAGGCTGCCACCTTTTGCCTGGGCACAAAGCTCGACGGTGCGTTCCACTTGCAGGTCCGGGGAAGTGCCGTTTTTCAGACCAGAATTCCAGACTGACGAAAATTCCTCCCAGGGAAAAGGTGCCAGGACAGAAAGCGATTGTTATTTATCTAGTGTTAACGGGGACCCATCATTGGCACCTGAGAGCCCAAGGCTGCCACCTTTTCCCTGGGCGCAAACCTAGATGGTGCCTGCCACGTGCAGGTCAGAGAAAGACCTTTGTTCAGCCCAGCATTCCAGACGGATGACGACTCCTCCCAGGGAAACGGCTCCCAGGACAGAAAGCGATTGTTCCATTTCTAGTGTTAATGGGGGCCCGTCATTGGCATCTGAGAGCCAGAGGTTGCCTCCCTTTCCCTGGGCGCAAAGCACGACAGTGCTTGCCACATGCTGGTCCCAGAAAGTTCCATTTTACAGCTCAGATTTCCAGACCAATGAAGACTCCTCCCAGGGAAAAGGTTCCAGGACAGAAAGCCATTGTGCTTTTTGTAAAGGTAAAGGGGCCCCATCATTGGCACCTGAGAGCCCAAGACTGCCACCTTTTCCCTGGACGCAAAGCTCGATGGTGCGTTCCACTTGCGGGTCCAGAAAATTGCCGATTCTCAGACCAGAAATCCAAACCGATGAAGATTCCTCCCTGGGAAAAGGTGCCAGGACAGAAAGCCATTGTGCCTTTTGTAGGGGTAATGGGGCACCATCATTGGCACCTGAGAGCCCAAGGCTGCCCCCTTTTCCCTGGGCACAAAGCTCAACGATGTGTACCTTGTGCGGGTTTGGGGCAGTGCCATTTTTGAACCCAGATTTCCAGACGGACGAAGATTCATCCCTGGGAAAAGGTGCCAGGACAGAAAGCAAGTGTTATTTTTCTTGTGTTAACGGGACCCCATCATTGGCAACTGAGAGCCCAAGGCTGCCACCTTTTCCCTGGGTGCAAATGTCGACGGCGCGTGCCACTTGCGGGTCCGGGGAAGTGCCATTTTTCATCCCAGAATTCCAGACGGACGAAGACACCTCCCAGGGAAAAGGTGCCAGGTCAGAAATCGAATTGTCCTTTTCTAGGGTCAATGGTGCCCCATCATTGGCACCTCAGAGTTCAAGGCTGCCACCTTTTCCGTGGGCGCAAACATCAACGGCGCGTAACACTTTCTTGTCCGGGAAAGTGCCGTTTTTCAGCCCTCAATTCCAGACGGATGAAGACTCCTCACAGGGAAGAGGCTCCCAGGACAGAAAGCGATTGTTCCATTTCTAGGGTTAATCGGGCCCCAACATTGGCACCTGAGAGCCCAAGGTTGCCTCCTATACCTTGGACGCAAAGCTCTACCATGCGTGCTACGTGAGGGTCCGGGAAATTGCCGTTTCTCATTCCAGAATTCCAGACCGATGAAGATTCCTCCCTGGGAAAAGGTGCCAGGACAGGAATTGATTTCTCCTTTTCTAGGAGTAATGGTGACCCATTTTTGGCACCTGAGACCGAAGGCTGCAACCTTTTCCCTGAGCGCAAAGCTCAAAGGCGCGTGCCGTTTGCGGGTCCGGGGAAGTGCCATTTTTCAGCCCAGAATTCCAGACGGACGAAGACACCTCCCAGGGAAAAGGTGCCAGGTCAGAAATCGAATTGTCCTTTTCTAGGGTCAATGGTGCCCCATCATTGGCACCTGAGAGTTCAAGGCTGCCACCTTTTCCGTGGGCGCAAACATCAACGGCGCGTACCACTTTCTTGTCAGCGAAAGTGCCGTTTTTCAGCCCTCAATTCCAGACGGATGAAGACTCCTCACAGGGAAGAGGCTCCCAGGACAGAAAGCGATTGTTCCATTTCTAGGGTTAATCAGGCCCCATCATTGGCACCTGAGAGCCCAAGGTTGCCTCCTATACCCTGGGCGCAAAGCTCGACCATGCGTGCTACGTGAGGGTCCGGGAAATTGCCATTTCTCATTCCAAAATTCCAGACCGATGAAGATTCCTCCCTGGGAAAAGGTGCCAGGACAGGAATGGATTTCTCCTTTTCTAGGAGTAATGGGGACCCATTTTTGGCACCTGAGAGCCCAAGGCTGCAACCTTTTCCCTGAGCGCAAAGCTCGACGGCGCATGCCACTTGCGGGTCCGGGGAAGTGCCATTTTTCATCCCAGAATTCCAGACGGACGAAGACACCTCCCAGGGAAAAGGTGCCAGGTCAGAAATCGAATTGTCCTTTTCTAGGGTCAATGGTGCCCCATCATTGGCACCTCAGAGTTCAAGGCTGCCACCTTTTCCGTGGGCGCAAACATCAACGGTGCGTACCACTTTCTTGTCCGGGAAAGTGCCGTTTTTCAGCCCTCAATTCCAGACGGATGAAGACTCCTCACAGGGAAGAGGCTCCCAGGACAGAAAGCGATTGTTCCATTTCTAGGGTTAATCGGGCTCCATCATTGGCACCTGAGAGATCAAGGTTGCCTCCTATACCCTGGGCGCAAAGCTCGACCATGCATGTTACGTGAGGGTCCGGGAAATTGCCATTTCTCATCCCAGAATTCGAGGCCGATGAAGATTTCTCCCAGGGAAAAGGTGCCAGGACAGAAAGCGATTGTGCCTTTTCTAGGGGTAATGGGGCCCCAAAATTGACACCTGAGAGCCCAAGGCTGCCACCTTTTGCCTGGGCGCAAAGCTCGACGGAGCGTTCCACATGCGGGTCCGGGAAAGTGCCATTTTTCAGCCCAGAATTCCAGACCTATGAAGATTCCTCAGAGGGAAAAAAGGTACCAGGAGACAAAGCCATTGTGTATTTTGTAATGCTAATTGGGCCCCATCATTGGCACCTGAGAGCCCAAGGCTGCTCCCTTTTCCCTGGGTGCAAAGCTCGACGGTGCATACCCTATGCGGGTCCGGGAAAGGGCCGTTTTTCAGCCCAGAATTCCAGACGGAAGTCGATTCCTCTCTGGGAAAAGGTGTCAGGACAGAAAGCCATTGTGCCTTTTCTAGGGGTAACGGGGCCCCAAAATGGACACCTGAGAGCCCAAGGCTGCCACCTTTTCCCTGGGCGCAAATGTCGACGGAGCGTGCCACTTGCAAGTCCGGGAATGTGCCGTTTCTCATCCCAGAATTCCAGGCCAGCGAAGATTTCTGCCTGGGAAAAGGTGCCAGGCCAGAAAGCGATTGTGCCTTTTCTAGGGTTAATGGGGCCCCAAAATTGGCAGCTGAGAGCCTAGGGCTGCCACCTTTTCCCTGGGCGCAAAGCTTGACTGTGCGTGGCACATGCGCGTAAGGGAAGGAGCCGTTTTCAGCCCAGAATTCCAGACCAATGAAGATTCCTCCCTGGGAAAAGGTGCCAGGACAGAAAGCGATTGTTCTTTTTCTAGGGGTAATGGGGCCCCATCATTGGCACCTGAGAGCCCAAGGCTGCCACCTTTTCCCTGGGCACAAAGCTCGACGGTGCGATCCACTTGCAGGTCCGGGGAAGTGCCGTTTTTCAGACCAGAATTCCAGACGGACGAAAATTCCTCCCAGGGAAAAGGTGCCAGGACAGAAAGCGATTGTTATTTATCTAGTGTTAACGGGGACCCATCATTGGCACCTGAGAGCCCAAGGCTGCCACCTTTTCCCTGGGCGCAAACCTAGATGGTGTCTGCCACATGCAGGTCAGAGAAAGACCTTTGTTCAGCCCAGGATTCCAGACGGATGACGACTCCTCCCAGGGAAAGGGCTCCCAGGACAGAAGGGCTCCATTTCTAGTGTTAATGGGGGACCGACATTGGCATCTGAGAGCCAGAGGTTGCCTCCTTTTCCCTGGGCGCAAAGCACGACAGTGCGTGCCACGTGCTGGTCCCAGAAAGTGCCATTTTACAGCCCAGAATTCCAGACCAATGAAGACTCCTCCCAGGAAAAGGGTGCCAGGACAGAAAGCCATTGTGTTTTTTGTAAAGGTAATGGGGCCCCATCATTGGCACCTGAGAGCCCAAGACTGCCACCTTTTCCCTGGACGCAAAGCTCGATGGTGCGTTCCACTTGCGGGTCCAGGAAAGTGCCGATTCTCAGACCAGAATTCCAAGCCGATGAAGATTCCTCCCTGGGAAAAGGTGCCAGGAGACAAAGCCATTGTGCCTTTTGTAGGGGTAATGGGGCACCATCATTGGCACCTGAGAGCCCAAGGCTGCCCCCTTTTCCCTGGGCGCAAAGCTCAACGGTGTGTACCTTGTGCGGGTTTGGGGCAGTGCCATTTCTGAACCCAGATTTCCAGACGGACGAAGATTCCTCCCTGGGAAAAGGTGCCAGGACAGAAAGCAAGTGTTCCTTTTCTAGTGTTAACGGGGCCCCATCATTGGCAACTGAGAGCCCAAGGCTGCCACCTTTTGCCTGGGCGCAAATGTCGACGGCGCGTGTCACTTCCGGGTCCGGGGAAGTGCCATTTTTCAGCCCAGAATTCCAGACGGAGGAAGACACCTCCCAGGGAAAAGGTGCCAGGTCAGAAATCGAATTGTCCTTTTCTAGGGTCAATGGTGCCCCATCATTGGCACCTCAGAGTTCAAGGCTGCCACCTTTTCCGTGGGCGCAAACATCAACGGCACGTACCACTTTCTTGTCCGGGAAAGTGCCGTTTTTCAGCCCTGAATTCCAGACCGATGAAGACTCCTCACAGGGAAGAGGCTCCCAGGACAGAAAGCGATTGTTCCATTTCTAGGGTTAATCGGGCTCCATCATTGGCACCTGAGAGCCCAAGGTTGCCTCCTATACCCTGGGCGCAAAGCTCGACCATGCGTGCTACGTGAGGGTCCGGGAAATTGCCGTTTCTCATTCCAGTATTCCAGACCGATGAAGATTCCACCCTGGGAAAAGGTGTCAGGACAGAAAGCCATTGTTCCTTTTCTAGGGTTAATGGGGCTCCATCATTGACACCTGAGAGCCGAAGGCTGCAACCTTTTCCCTGAGCGCAAAGCTCGATGGTGCGTGCCTCTTGCGGGTCCAGGAATTTGCTGTTTCTCATCCCAGAATTCGAGGCCGATGAAGATTTCTCCCAGGGAAAAGGTGCCAGGACAGAAAGCGATTGTGCCTTTTCTAGGGTTAATGGGGCCCCAAAATTGACACCTGAGAGCCCAAGGCTGCCACCTTTTGCCTGGGCGCAAAGCTAGATGGTGCCTGCCACGTGCAGGTCAGAGAAAGACCTTTGTTCAGCCCAGGATTCCAGACGGATGACGACTCCTCCCAGGGAAAAGTGCTCCCAGGACAGAAAGCGATTGTTCCATTTCTAGTGTTAATGGGGGCCCGTCATTGGCATCTGAGAGCCAGAGGTTGCCTCCTATACCCTGGGCGCAAAGCACGACAGTGCGTGCCACGTGCTGGTCCCAGAAAGTGCCATTTTAGAGCCCAGAAAACCAGACCAATGAAGACTCCTCCCAGGGAAAAGGTGCCAGGACAGAAAGCCATTGTGCTTTTTGTAAAGGTAAAGGGGCCCCATCATTGTCACCTGAGAGCCCAAGACTGCCACCTTTTCCCTGGACGCAAAGCTCGATGGTGCGTTCCACTTGCGGGTCCAGGAAAGTGCCGATTCTCAGACCAGAATTCCAAACCGATGAAGATTCCTCCCTGGGAAAAGGTGCCAGGACAGAAAGCCATTCTGCCTTTTGTAGGGGTAATGGGGCACCATCATTGGCACCTGAGAGCCCAAGGCTGCTCCCTTTTCCCTGGGCACAAAGCTCGACGGTGTGTACCTTGTGCGGGTTTGGGGCAGTGCCATTTTTCAGCCCAGATTTCCAGACGGACGAAGATTCCTCCCTGGGAAAACGTGCCAGGACAGAAAGCAAGTGTTATTTTTCTAGTGTTAACGGGGCCCCATCATTGGCACCTGAGAGCCCAAGGCTGCCACCTTTTCCCTGGGCACAAAGCTAGATGGTACCTGCCACGTGCAGGTGAGAGAAAGTGCTTCCTTCAGCCCAGGATTCCAGAGGGATGACGACTCCTCCCAGGGAAAAGTGCTCCCAGGACAGAAAGCGATTGTTCCATTTCTAGTGTTAATGGGGGCCCGTCATTGGCATCTGAGAGCCAGAGGTTGCCTCCTATACCCTGGGCGCAAAGCACGACAGTGCGTGCCACGTGCTGGTCCCAGAAAGTGCCATTTTACAGCCCAGAATTCCAGACCAATGAAGACTCCTCCCAGGGAAAAGGTGCCAGGACAGAAAGCCATTGTGCTTTTTGTAAAGGTAATGGGGACCCATCATTGGCACCTGAGAGCCCAAGACTGCCACCTTTTCCCTGGACGCAAAGCTCGATGGTGCGTTCCACTTGCGGGTCCAGGAAATTGCCGATTCTCAGACCAGAATTCCAAACCGATGAAGATTCCTCCCTGGGAAAAGGTGCCAGGACAGAAAGCCATTGTGCCTTTTGTAGGGGGAAAGGGGCACCATCATTGGCAGCTGAGAGCCCAAGGCTGCCACCTTTTCCCTGGGCGCAAACCTAGATGGTGCCTGCCACGTGCAGGTCAGAGAAAGACCTTTGTTCAGCCCAGGATTCCAGACGGATGACGACTCCTCCCAGGGAAAATGCTCCCAGGACAGAGAGCGATTGTTCCATTTCTAGTGTTAATGGGGGCCCGTCATTGGCATCTGAGAGCCAGAGGTTGCCTCCTTTTCCCTGGGCGCAAAGCAGGACAGTGCGTGCCACATGCTGGTCCCAGAAAGTGCCATTTTACAGCCCAGAATTCCAGACCAATGAAGACTCCTCCCAGGGAAAAGGTGCCAGGACAGAAAGCCAATGTGCTTTTTGTAAAGGTAATGGGGCCCCATCATTGGCACCTGAGAGCCCAAGACTGCCACCTTTTCCCTGGACGCAAAGCTCGATGGTGCGTTCCACTTGCGGGGCCCCAGGAAAGTGCCGATTCTCAGACCAGAATTCCAAACCGATGGATTCCTCCCTGGGAAAAGGTGCCAGGACAGAAAGCCATTGTGCCTTTTGTAGGGGTAATGGGGCACCATCATTGGCAGCTGAGAGCCCAAGGCTGCCCCCTTTTCCCTGGGCGCAAAGCTCGACGGTGTGTACCTTGTGTGGGTTTGGGGCAGTGCTATTTTTGAACCCAGATTTCCAGACGGACGAAGATTCCTCCCTGGGAAAAGGTGCCAGGACAGAAAGCAAGTGTTATTTTTCTAGTGTTAACGGGGCTCCATCATTGACACCTGAGAGCCCAAGGCTGCCACCTTTTCTCTGGGCGCAAATGTCGACGGAGCGTGCCACTTGCAAGTCCAAGAATGTGCCGTTTCTCATCCCAGAATTCCAGGCCAGCGAAGATTTCTCCCTGGGAAAAGGTGCCAGGACAGAAAGCGAGTGTGCCTTTTCTAGGGTTAATGGGGCCCCAAAATTGGCAGCTGAGAGCCCAGGGCTGCCACCTTTTCCCTGGGCGCAAAGCTCGACGGTGCGTGCCACAGGCGGGTAAGGGAAAGAGCTGTTTTCAGCTGAGAATTCCAGACCAATGAAGATTCCTCCGTGGGAAAAGGTGCCAGGACAGAAAGCGATTGTTCTTTTTCTAGGGGTAATGGGGCCCCATCATTGGCACCTGAGAGCCCAAGGCTGCCACCTTTTGCCTGGGCACAAAGCTCGACGGTGCGTTCCAATTGCAGGTCCGGGGAAGTGCCGTTTTTCAGCCCAGAATTCCAGACGGACGAAAATTCCTCCCAGGGAAAAGGTGCCAGGACAGAAAGCGATTGTTATTTATTTAGTGTTAACGGGGACCCATCATTGGCACCTGAGAGCCCAAGGCTGCCACCTTTTCCCTGGGCGCAAAGCTAGATGGTGCCTGCCACGTGCAGGTCAGAGAAAGACCTTTGTTCAGCCCAGCATTCCAGACGGATGACGACTCCTCCCAGGGAAAAGGCTCCCAGGACAAAAAGCGATTGTTCCATTTCTAGTGTTAATGGGGGCCCGTCATTGGCATCTGAGAGCCAGAGGTTGCCTCCTTTCCCTGGGCGCAAAGCACGGCAGTGCGTGCCACGTGCTGGTCCCAGAAAGTGCCATTTTAGAGCCCAGAATTCCAGACCAATGAAGACTCCTCCCAGGGAAAAGGTGCCAGGACAGAAAGCCATTGTGCTTTTTGCAAAGGTAATGGGGCCCCATCATTGACACCTGAGAGCCCAAGACTGCCCCCTTTTCCCTGGACGCAAAGCTCGATGGTGCGTTCCACTTGCGGGTCCAGGAAAGTGCCGATTCTCAGACCAGAATTCCAAACCGATGAAGATTCCTCCCTGGGAAAAGGTGCCAGGACAGAAAGCCATTGTGCCTTTTGTAGGGGTAATGGGGCACCATCATTGGCAGCTGAGAGCCCAAGGCTGCCCCCTTTTCCCTGGGCGCAAAGCTCGACGGTGTGTACCTTGTGCGGGTTTGGGGCAGTGCCATTTTTGAACCCAGATTTCCAGACGGACGAAGATTCCTCCCTGGGAAAAGGTGCCAGGACAGAAAGCAGGTGTTATTTTTCTAGTGTTAACGGGACCCCATCATTGGCCCCTGAGAGCCCAAGGCTGCCACTTTTCGCCTGGGCGCAAATGTCGACGGCGCATGCCACTTGCGGGTCCGGGGAACTGCCATTTTTCAGCCCAGAATTCCAGATGGACGAAGACACCTCCCAGGGAAAAGTTGCCAGGTCAGAAATCAAATTGTCCTTTTCTAGGGTCAATGGTGCCCCACCATTGGCACCTGAGAGTTCAAGGCTGCCACCTTTTCCGTGGGCGCAAACATCAACGGCACGTACCACTTTCTTGTCCAGGAAAGTGCCGTTTTTCAGCCCTCAATTCCAGACGGATGAAGACTCCTCACAGGGAAGAGGCTCCCAGGACAGAAAGCGATTGTTCCATTTCTAGGCTTAATCGGGCTCCATCATTGGCACCTGAGAGCCCAAGGTTGCCTCCTATACCCTGGGCGCAAAGCTCGACCTTGCGTGCTACGTGAGGGTCCGGGAAATTGCCGTTTCTCATTCCAGAATTCCAGACCGATGAAGATTCCTCCCTGGGAAAAGGTGTCAGGACAGAAAGCGATTGTTCCTTTCCTAGGGTTAATGGGGACCCATTATTGACACCTGAGAGCCGAAGGCTGCAACCTTTTCCCTGAGCGCAAAGCTCGATGGTGCAGGCCACTTGCGGGTCTAGGAATGTGCTGTTTCTCATCCCAGAATTCGAGGCCGATGAAGATTTCTCCCAGGGAAAAGGTGCCAGGACAGAATGCGATTGTGCCTTTTCTAGGGTTAATGGGGCCCCAAATTTGACACCTGAGAGCCCAAGGCTGCCACCTTTTGCCTGGGCGCAAAGCTCGACGGAGCGTTCCACGTGCGGCTCCGGGAAAGTGCCATTTTGCAGCCCAGAATTCCAGACCTATGAAGATTCCTCAGAGGGAAAAGGTACCAGGAGACAAAGCCATTGTGTATTTTGTAATGCTAATTGGGCCCCATCATTGGCACCTGAGAGCCCAAGGCTGCCACCTTTTCCCTGGGTGCAAAGCTCGACGGTGCATACCCTAGGTGGGTCTGGGAAAGGGCCGTTTTTCAGCCCAGAATTCCAGACGGAAGTCGATTCCTCTCTTGGAGAAGGTGTCAGGACAGAAAGCGATTGTGCCTTTTCTAGGGGTAACGGGGCCCCAAAATGGACACCTGAGAGCCCAAGGCTGCCACCTTTTCCCTGGGCGCAAATGTCGACCGCGCGTGCCACTTGCAAGTCCGGGAATGTGCCGTTTCTCATCCCAGAATTCAAGGCCAGCGAAGATTTCTCCCTGGGAAAAGGTGCCAGGACAGAAAGCGATTGTGCCTTTTCTAGGGTTAATGGGGCCCCAAAATTGGCAGCTGAGAGCCCAGGGCTGCCACCTTTTCCCTGGGCGCAAAGCTGGACTGTGCGTGCCACATGCGCGCAAGGGAAGGAGCCGTTTTCAGCCCAGAATTCCAGACCAATGAAGATTCCTCCGTGGGAAAACGTGCCAGGACAGAAAGCGATTGTTCTTTTTCTAGGGGTAATGGGGCCCCAAAATTGGCAGCTGAGAGCCCAAGGCTGCCACCTTTTCCCTGGGCGCAAAGCTAGATGGTGTCTGCCACATGCAGGTCAGAGAAAGACCTTTGTTCAGCCCAGGATTCCAGACGGATGACGACTCCTCCCAGGGAAAGGGCTCCCAGGACAGAAAGCGATTGTTCCATTTCTAGTGTTAATGGGGGCCCGTCATTGGCATCTGAGAGCCAGAGGTTGCCTCCTTTTCCCTGGGCGCAAAGCACGACAGTGCTTGCCACGTGCTGGTCCCAGAAAGTGCCATTTTAGAGCCCAGAATTCCAGACCAATGAAGACTCCTCCCAGGGAAAAGGTTCCAGGACAGAAAGCCAATGTGCTTTTTGTAAAGGTAATGGGGCCCCATCATTGGCACCTGAGAGCCCAAGACTGCCACCTTTTCCCTGGACGCAAAGCTCGATGGTGCGTTCCACTTGCGGGTCCAGGAAAGTGCCGATTCTCAGACCAGAATTCCAAGCCGATGAAGATTCCTCCCTGGGAAAAGGTGCCAGGAGACAAAGCCATTGTGCCTTTTGTAGGGGTAATGGGGCACCATCATTGGCACCTGAGAGCCCAAGGCTGCCCCCTTTTCCCTGGGCGCAAAGCTCAACGGTGTGTACCTTGTGCGGGTTTGGGGCAGTGCCATTTCTGAACCCAGATTTCCAGACGGACGAAGATTCCTCCCTGGGAAAAGGTGCCAGGACAGAAAGCAAGTGTTCCTTTTCTAGTGTTAACGGGGCCCCATCATTGGCAACTGAGAGCCCAAGGCTGCCACCTTTTGCCTGGGCACAAATGTCGACGGCGCGTGTCACTTGCGGGTCCGGGGAAGTGCCATTTTTCAGCCCAGAATTCCAGACGGAGGAAGACACCTCCCAGGGAAAAGGTGCCAGGTCAGAAATCGAATTGTCCTTTTCTAGGGTCAATGGTGCCCCATCATTGGCACCTCAGACTTCAAGGCTGCCACCTTTTCCGTGGGCGCAAACATCAACGGCACGTACCACTTTCTTGTCCGGGAAAGTGCCGTTTTTCAGCCCTGAATTCCAGACCGATGAAGACTCCTCACAGGGAAGAGGCTCCCAGGACAGAAAGCGATTGTTCCATTTCTAGGGTTAATGGGGCTCCTTTATATGCACCTGAGAGCCCAAGGTTGCCTCCTATACCCTGGGCGCAAAGCTCGACCATGCGTGCTACGTGAGGGTCCGGGAAATTGCCGTTTCTCATTCCAGAATTCCAGACCGATGAAGATTCCACCCTGGGAAAAGGTGTCAGGACAGAAAGCCATTGTTCCTTTTCTAGGGTTAATGGGGCTCCATCATTGACACCTGAGAGCCGAAGGCTGCAACCTTTTCCCTGAGCGCAAAGCTCGATGGTGCGTGCCTCTTGCGGGTCCAGGAAAGGGCTGTTTCTCATCCCAGAATTCGAGGCCGATGAAGATTTCTCCCAGGGAAAAGGTGCCAGGACAGAAAGCGATTGTGCCTTTTCTAGGGTTAATGGGGCCCCAAAATTGACACCTGAGAGCCCAAGGCTGCCACCTTTTGCCTGGGCGCAAAGCTCGTCGGAGCGTTCCACATGCGGGTCCTGGAAAGTGCCATTTTGCAGCCCAGAATTCCAGACCTATGAAGATTCCTCAGAGGGAAAAGGTACCAGGAGACAAAGCCATTGTGTATTTTGTAATGCTAATTGGGCCCCATCATTGGCACCTGAGAGCCCAAGGCTGCCACCTTTTCCTTGGGTGCAAAGCTCAACGGTGCATACCCTGTGCGGGTCCGGGAAAGGGCTGTTTTTCAGCCCAGAATTCCAGACGGAAGTCGATTCCTCTCTGGGAAAAGGTGTCAGGACAGAAAGCCATTGTGCCTTTTCTAGGGGTAACGGGGCCCCAAAATGGACACCTGAGAGCCCAAGGCTGCCACCTTTTCCCTGGGCGCAAATGTCGACGGCGCGTGCCACTTGCAAGTCCGGGATTGTGCCGTTTCTCATCCCAGAATTCCAGGCCAGCGAAGATTTCTCCCTGGGAAAAGGTGCCAGGACAGAAAGCGATTGTGCCTTTTCTAGGGTTAATGGGGCCCTAAAATTGGCAGCTGAGAGCCCAGGGCTGCCACCTTTACCCTGGGCTCAAGGCTCGACGGTGCGTGCCACATGCGGGTAAGGAAAGGAGCCGTTTTCAGCTCAGAATTCCAGACCAATGAAGATTCCTCCGTGGGAAAAGGTGCCAGGACAGAAAGCGATTGTTCTTTTTCTAGGGGTAATGGGGCCCCATCATTGGCACCTGAGAGCCCAAGGCTGCCACCTTTTGCCTGGGCACAAAGCTCGACGGTGCGTTCCACTTGCAGGTCCAGGGAAGTGCCGTTTTTCAGCCTAGAATTCCAGACTGACGAAAATTCCTCCCAGGGAAAAGGTGCCAGGACAGAAAGCGATTGTTATTTATTTAGTGTTAACGGGGACCCATCATTGGCACCTGAGAGCCCAAGGCTGCCACCTTTTCCCTGGGCGCAAAGCTAGATGGTGCCTGCCACGTGCAGGTCAGAGAAAGACCTTTGTTCAGCCCAGGATCCAGACGGATGACGACTCCTCCCAGGGAAAGGGCTCCCAGGACAGAAAGCGATTGTTCCATTTCTAGTGTTAATGGGGGCCCGTCATTGGCATCTGAGAGCCAGAGGTTGCCTCCTTTTCCCTGGGCGCAAAGCACGACAGTGCTTGCCACATGCTGGTCCCAGAAAGTTCCATTTTACAGCTCAGATTTCCAGACCAATGAAGACTCCTCCCAGGGAAAAGGTTCCAGGACAGAAAGCCATTGTGCTTTTTGTAAAGGTAAAGGGGCCCCATCATTGGCACCTGAGAGCCCAAGACTGCCACCTTTTCCCTGGACGCAAAGCTCGATGGTGCGTTCCACTTGCGGGTCCAGAAAATTGCCGATTCTCAGACCAGAAATCCAAACCGATGAAGATTCCTCCCTCGGAAAAGGTGCCAGGACAGAAAGCCATTGTGCCTTTTGTAGGGGTAATGGGGCACCATCATTGGCACCTGAGAGCCCAAGGCTGCCCCCTTTTCCCTGGGCGCAAAGCTCAACGATGTGTACCTTGTGCGGGTTTGGGGCAGTGCCATTTTTGAACCCAGATTTCCAGACGGACGAAGATTCATCCCTGGGAAAAGGTGCCAGGACAGAAAGCAAGTGTTATTTTTCTTGTGTTAACGGGACCCCATCAATGGCAACTGAGAGCCCAAGGCTGCCACCTTTTCCCTGGGCGCAAATGTCGACGGCGCGTGCCACTTGCGGGTCCGGAGAAGTGCCATTTTTCAGCCCAGAATTCCAGACGGACGAAGACACCTCCCAGGGAAAAGGTGCCAGGTCAGAAATCGAATTGTCCTTTTCTAGGGTCAATGGTGCCCCATCATTGGCACCTCAGAGTTCAAGGCTGCCACCTTTCCCGTGGGCGCAAACATCAACGGCGCGTAACACTTTCTTGTCCGGGAAAGTGCCGTTTTTCAGCCCTGAATTCCAGACGGATGAAGACTCCTCACAGGGAAGAGGCTCCCAGGACAGAAAGCGATTGTTCCATTTCTAGGGTTAATCGGGCCCCAACATTGGCACCTGAGAGCCCAAGGTTGCCTCCTATACCTTGGACGCAAAGCTCTACCATGCGTGCTACGTGAGGGTCCGGGAAATTGCCGTTTCTCATTCCAGAATTCCAGACCGATGAAGATTCCTCCCTGGGAAAAGGTGCCAGGACAGGAATTGATTTCTCCTTTTCTAGGAGTAATGGTGACCCATTTTTGGCACCTGAGACCGAAGGCTGCAACCTTTTCCCTGAGCGCAAAGCTCAAAGGCGCGTGCCGTTTGCGGGTCCGGGGAAGTGCCATTTTTCAGCCCAGAATTCCAGACGGACGAAGACACCTCCCAGGGAAAAGGTGCCAGGTCAGAAATCGAATTGTCCTTTTCTAGGGTCAATGGTGCCCCATCATTGGCACCTGAGAGTTCAAGGCTGCCACCTTTTCCGTGGGCGCAAACATCAACGGCGCGTACCACTTTCTTGTCAGCGAAAGTGCCGTTTTTCAGCCCTCAATTCCAGACGGATGAAGACTCCTCACAGGGAAGAGGCTCCCAGGACAGAAAGCGATTGTTCCATTTCTAGGGTTAATCAGGCCCCATCATTGGCACCTGAGAGCCCAAGGTTGCCTCCTATACCCTGGGCGCAAAGCTCGACCATGCGTGCTACGTGAGGGTCCGGGAAATTGCCATTTCTCATTCCAGAATTCAAGACCGATGAAGATTCCTCCCTGGGAAAAGGTGCCAGGACAGGAATGGATTTCTCCTTTTCTAGGAGTAATGGGGACCCATTTTTGGCACCTGAGAGCCCAAGGCTACAACCTTTTCCCTGAGCGCAAAGCTCGACGGCGCATGCCACTTGCGGGTCCGGGGAAGTGCCATTTTTCATCCCAGAATTCCAGACGGACGAAGACACCTCCCAGGGAAAAGGTGCCAGGTCAGAAATCGAATTGTCCTTTTCTAGGGTCAATGGTGCCCCATCATTGGCACCTCAGAGTTCAAGGCTGCCACCTTTCCCGTGGGCGCAAACATCAACGGTGCGTACCACTTTCTTGTCTGGGAAAGTGCCGTTTTTCAGCCCTCAATTCCAGACGGATGAAGACTCCTCACAGGGAAGAGGCTCCCAGGACAGAAAGCGATTGTTCCATTTCTAGGGTTAATCGGGCTCCATCATTGGCACCTGAGAGATCAAGGTTGCCTCCTATACCCTGGGCGCAAAGCTCGACCATGCATGTTACGTGAGGGTCCGGGAAATTGCCATTTCTCATCCCAGAATTCGAGGCCGATGAAGATTTCTCCCTGGGAAAAGGTGCCAGGACAGAAAGCAATTGTGCCTTTTCTAGGGTTAATGGGGCCCCAAAATTGACACCTGAGAGCCCAAGGCTGCCACCTTTTGCCTGGGCGCAAAGCTCGACGGAGCGTTCCACCTGCGGGTCCGGGAAAGTGCCATTTTTCAGCCCAGAATTCCAGACGTATGAAGATTCCTCAGAGGGAAAAGTTGCCAGGAGACAAAGCCATTGTGTATTTTGTAATGCTAATTGGGCCCCATCATTGGCACCTGAGAGCCCAAGGCTGCCACCTTTTCCTTGGGTGCAAAGCTCGACGGTGCATACCCTGTGCGGGTCCGGGAAAGGGCCGTTTTTCAGCCCAGAATTCCAGACGGAAGTCGATTCCTCTCTGGGAAAAGGTGTCAGGACAGAAAGCCATTGTGCCTTTTCTAGGGGTAATGGGGCCCCATCTTTGGCACCTGAGAGCCCATAGCTGCCACCTTTTCCCTGGGCGCAAATGTTGACGGCACATGCCACTTGGAAGTCCGGGAATGTGCCGTTTCTCATCCCAGAATTCCAGGCCAGCGAAAATTTCTCCCTGAGAAAAGGTGCCAGGACAGGAATGGATTTCTCCTTTTCTAGGAGTAATGGGGACCCATCATTGGCACCTGAGAGCCGAAGGCTGCAACCTTTTCCCTGAGCGCAAAGCTCGACGGTGCGTGCCACTTGCGGGTCCAGGAATGTGCTGTTTCTCATCCCAGAATTCGAGGCCGATGAAGATTTCTCCCTGGGAAAAGGTGCCAGGAAAGAAAGCAATTGTGCCTTTTCTAGGGTTAATGGGGCCCCAAAATTGACACCTGAGAGCCCAAGGCTGCCACCTTTTCCCTGGGCGCAAAGCTCGACGGAGCGTTCCACCTGCGGGTCCGGGAAAGTGCCATTTTTCAGCCCAGAATTCCAGACCTATGAAGATACCTCAGAGGGAAAAGGCACCAGGAGACAAAGCCTTTGTGTATTTTGTAATGCTAATTGGGCCCCATCATTGGCACCTGAGAGCCCAAGGCTGCCACCTTTTCCCTGGGTGCAAAGCTCGACGGTGCATACCCTGTGCGGGTCCGGGAAATGGCCGTTTTTCAGCCCAGAATTCCAGACGGAAGTCGATTCCTCTCTGGGAAAAGGTGTCAGGACAGAAAGCCATTGTGCCTTTTCTAGGGGTAATGGGGCCCCATCTTTGGCACCTGAGAGCCCATAGCTGCCACCTTTTCCCTGGGCGCAAATGTCGACGGCGCGTGCCACTTGCAAGTCTGGGAATGTGCCGATTCTCATCCCAGAATTCCAGGCCAGCAAAGATTTCTCCCTGGGAAAAGGTGCCAGGACAGGAAGCGATTGTGCCTTTACTAGGGTTAATGGGGCCCCAAAATTGGCACCTGAGAGCCCAGGGCTGCCACCTTTACCCTGGGCGCAAATGTCGACGGCGCGTGCCACACGCGGGTAAGGGAAAGAGCCGTTTTCAGCCCAGAATTCCAGACCAATGAAGATTCCGCCCAGGGAAAAGGTGCCAGGACAGAAAGCCATTGTTCTTTTTCTAGGGGTAGTGGGACCCCATCATTGGCACCTGAGAGCCCAAGGCTGCCACCTTTTGCCTGGGCACAAAGCTCGACGGTGCGTTCCACTTGCGGGTCCGGGGAAGTGCCGTTTTTCAGCCCAGAATTCCAGACGGACGAAAATTCCTCCCAGGGAAAAGGTGCCAGGACAGAAAGCGATTGTTATTTATCTAGTGTTAACGGGGACCCATCGTTGGCACCTGAGAGCCCAAGGCTGCCACCTTTTCCCTGGGCGCAAAGCTAGATGGTGCCTGCCACATGCAGGTCAGAGAAAGTGCTTTGTTCAGCCCAGGATTCCAGACGGCTGAGGACTCCTCCCAGGGAAAAGGCTCCCAGGACAGAGAGCGATTGTTCCCTTTCTAGTGTTAATGGGGGCCCGTCATTGGCATCTGAGAGCCAGAGGTTGCCTCCTTTTCCCTGGGCGCAAAGCAGGACAGTGCGTGCCACATGCTGGTCCCAGAAAGTGCCATTTTAGAGCCCAGAATTCCAGACCAATGAAGACTCCTCCCAGGGAAAAGGTTCCAGGACAGAAAGCCAATGTGCTTTTTGTAAGGGTAATGGGGCCCCATCATTGGCACCTGAGAGCCCAAGACTGCCACCTTTTCCCTGGACGCAAAGCTCGATGGTGCGTTCCACTTGCGGGGCCCCAGGAAAGTGCCGATTCTCAGACCAGAATTCCAAACCGATGAAGATTCCTCCCTCGGAAAAGGTGCCAGGAGACAAAGCCATTGTGCCTTTTGTAGGGGTAATGCGGCACCATCATTGGCACCTGAGAGCCCAAGGCTGCCCCCTTTTCCCTGGGCGCAAAGCTCGACGGTGTGTACCTTGTGCGGGTTTGGGGCAGTGCCATTTTTGAACCCAGATTTCCAGACGGACGAAGATTCCTCCCTGGGAAAAGGTGCCAGGACAGAAAGCAAGTGTTATTTTTCTAGTGTTAACGGGACCCCATCATTGGCCCCTGAGAGCCCAAGGCTGCCACTTTTCGCCTGGGCGCAAATGTCGACGACGCATGCCACTTGCGGGTCCGGGGAAGTGCCATTTTTCAGCCCAGAATTCCAGACGGACGAAGACACCTCCCAGGGAAAAGTTGCCAGGTCAGAAATCAAATTGTCCTTTTCTAGGGTCAATGGTGCCCCACCATTGGCACTTGAGAGTTCAAGGCTGCCACCTTTTCCGTGGGCGCAAACATCAACGGCACGTGCCACTTTCTTGTCTGGGAAAGTGCCGTTTTTCAGCCCTCAATTCCAGACGGATGAAGACTCCTCACAGGGAAGAGGCTCCCAGGACAGAAAGCGATTGTTCCATTTCTAGGATTAATCGGGCTCCATCATTGGCACCTGAGAGCCCAAGGTTGCCTCCTATACCCTGGGCGCAAAGCTCGACCATGCGTGCTACGTGAGGGTCCGGGAAATTGCCGTTTCTCATTCCAGAATTCGAGGCCGATGAAGATTCCTCCCTGGGAAAAGGTGTCAGGACAGAAAGCGATTGTTCCTTTCCTAGGGTTAATGGGGACCCATTATTGACACCTGAGAGCCGAAGGCTGCAACCTTTTCCCTGAGCGCAAAGCTCGATGGTGCAGGCCACTTGCGGGTCTAGGAATGTGCTGTTTCTCATCCCAGAATTCGAGGCCGATGAAGATTTCTCCCAGGGAAAAGGTGCCAGGACAGAAAGCGATTGTGCCTTTTCTAGGGTTAATGGGGCCCCAAAATTGACACCTGAGAGCCCAAGGCTGCCACCTTTTGCCTGGGCGCAAAGCTCGTCGGAGCGTTCCACATGCGGGTCCTGGAAAGTGCCATTTTGCAGCCCAGAATTCCAGACCTATGAAGATTCCTCAGAGGGAAAAGGTACCAGGAGACAAAGCCATTGTGTATTTTGTAATGCTAATTGGGCCCCATCATTGGCACCTGAGAGCCCAAGGCTGCCACCTTTTCCTTGGGTGCAAAGCTCAACGGTGCATACCCTGTGCGGGTCCGGGAAAGGGCTGTTTTTCAGCCCAGAATTCCAGACGGAAGTCGATTCCTCTCTGGGAAAAGGTGTCAGGACAGAAAGCCATTGTGCCTTTTCTAGGGGTAACGGGGCCCCAAAATGGACACCTGAGAGCCCAAGGCTGCCACCTTTTCCCTGGGCGCAAATGTCGACGGCGCGTGCCACTTGCAAGTCCGGGATTGTGCCGTTTCTCATCCCAGAATTCCAGGCCAGCGAAGATTCCTCCGTGGGAAAAGGTGCCAGGACAGAAAGCGATTGTGCCTTTTCTAGGGTTAATGGGGCCCCAAAATTGGCAGCTGAGAGCCCAGGGCTGCCACCTTTACCCTGGGCGCAAGGCTCGACGGTGCGTGCCACATGGGCGTAAGGGAAGGAGCCGTTTTCAGCTCAGAATTCCAGACCAATGAAGATTCCTCCGTGGGAAAAGGTGCCAGGAAAGAAAGCGATTGTTCTTTTTCTAGGGGTAATGGGGCCCCATCATTGGCACCTGAGAGCCCAAGGCTGCCACCTTTTGCCTGGGCACAAAGCTCGACGGTGCGTTCCACTTGCAGGTCCGGGGAAGTGCCGTTTTTCAGCCTAGAATTCCAGACTGACGAAAATTCCTCCCAGGGAAAAGGTGCCAGGACAGAAAGCGATTGTTATTTATCTAGTGTTAACGGGGACCCATCATTGGCACCTGAGAGCCCAAGGCTGCCACCTTTTCCCTGGGCACAAAGCTAGATGGTGCCTGCCACGTGCAGGTCAGAGAAAGACCTTTGTTCAGCCCAGGATTCCAGACGGATGACGACTCCTCCCAGGGAAACGGCTCCCAGGACAGAAAGCGATTGTTCCATTTCTAGTGTTAATGGGGGCCCGTCATTGGCATCTGAGAGCCAGAGGTTGCCTCCTTTTCCCTGGGCGCAAAGCACGACAGTGCTTGCCACATGCTGGTCCCAGAAAGTTCCATTTTACAGCTCAGATTTCCAGACCAATGAAGACTCCTCCCAGGGAAAAGGTTCCAGGACAGAAAGCCATTGTGCTTTTTGTAAAGGTAATGGGGCCCCATCATTGGCACCTGAGAGCCCAAGACTGCCACCTTTTCCCTGGACGCAAAGCTCGATGGTGCGTTCCACTTGCGGGTCCAGAAAATTGCCGATTCTCAGACCAGAAATCCAAACCGATGAAGATTCCTCCCTGGGAAAAGGTGCCAGGACAGAAAGCCATTGTGCCTTTTGTAGGGGTAATGGGGCACCATCATTGGCACCTGAGAGCCCAAGGCTGCCCCCTTTTCCCTGGGCACAAAGCTCAACGATGTGTACCTTGTGCGGGTTTGGGGCAGTGCCATTTCTGAACCCAGATTTCCAGACGGACGAAGATTCCTCCCAGGGAAAAGGTGCCAGGACAGAAAGCAAGTGTTATTTTTCTTGTGTTAACGGGACCCCATCATTGGCACCTGAGAGCCCAAGGCTGCCACCTTTTCCCTGGGCGCAAATGTCGACGGCACGTGCCACTTGCAAGTCCGGGGAAGTGCCATTTTTCATCCCAGAATTCCAGACGGACGAAGACACCTCCCAGGGAAAAGGTGCCAGGTCAGAAATCGAATTGTCCTTTTCTAGGGTCAATGGTGCCCCATCATTGGCACCTCAGAGTTCAAGGCTGCCACCTTTTCCGTGGGCGCAAACATCAACGGCGCGTAACACTTTCTTGTCCGGGAAAGTGCCGTTTTTCAGCCCTGAATTCCAGACGGATGAAGACTCCTCACAGGGAAGAGGCTCCCAGGACAGAAAGCGATTGTTCCATTTCTAGGGTTAATCGGGCCCCAACATTGGCACCTGAGAGCCCAAGGTTGCCTCCTATACCTTGGACGCAAAGCTCTACCATGCGTGCTACGTGAGGGTCCGGGAAATTGCCGTTTCTCATTCCAGAATTCCAGACCGATGAAGATTCCTCCCTGGGAAAAGGTGCCAGGACAGGAATTGATTTCTCCTTTTCTAGGAGTAATGGTGACCCATTTTTGGCACCTGAGACCGAAGGCTGCAACCTTTTCCCTGAGCGCAAAGCTCAAAGGCGCGTGCCGTTTGCGGGTCCGGGGAAGTGCCATTTTTCAGCCCAGAATTCCAGACGGAGGAAGACACCTCCCAGGGAAAAGGTGCCAGGTCAGAAATCGAATTGTCCTTTTCTAGGGTCAATGGTGCCCCATCATTGGCACCTGAGAGTTCAAGGCTGCCACCTTTTCCATGGGCGCAAACATCAACGGCGCGTACCACTTTCTTGTCAGCGAAAGTGCCGTTTTTCAGCCCTCAATTCCAGACGGATGAAGACTCCTCACAGGGAAGAGGCTCCCAGGACAGAAAGCGATTGTTCCATTTCTAGGGTTAATCAGGCCCCATCATTGGCACCTGAGAGCCCAAGGTTGCCTCCTATACCCTGGGCGCAAAGCTCGACCATGCGTGCTACGTGAGGGTCCGGGAAATAGCCATTTCTCATTCCAGAATTCAAGACCGATGAAGATTCCTCCCTGGGAAAAGGTGCCAGGACAGGAATGGATTTCTCCTTTTCTAGGAGTAATGGGGACCCATTTTTGGCACCTGAGAGCCCAAGGCTGCAACCTTTTCCCTGAGCGCAAAGCTCGACGGCGCATGCCACTTGCGGGTCCGGGGAAGTGCCATTTTTCATCCCAGAATTCCAGACGGACGAAGACACCTCCCAGGGAAAAGGTGCCAGGTCAGAAATCGAATTGTCCTTTTCTAGGGTCAATGGTGCCCCATCATTGGCACCTCAGAGTTCAAGGCTGCCACCTTTTCCGTGGGCGCAAACATCAACGGTGCGTACCACTTTCTTGTCTGGGAAAGTGCCGTTTTTCAGCCCTCAATTCCAGACGGATGAAGACTCCTCACAGGGAAGAGGCTCCCAGGACAGAAAGCGATTGTTCCATTTCTAGGGTTAATCGGGCTCCATCATTGGCACCTGAGAGATCAAGGTTGCCTCCTATACCCTGGGCGCAAAGCTCGACCATGCATGTTACGTGAGGGTCCGGGAAATTGCCATTTCTCATCCCAGAATTCGAGGCCGATGAAGATTCCTCCCTGGGAAAAGGTGTCAGGACAGAAAGCGATTGTTCCTTTCCTAGGGTTAATGGGGACCCATTATTGACACCTGAGAGCCGAAGGCTGCAACCTTTTCCCTGAGCGCAAAGCTCGATGGTGCAGGCCACTTGCGGGTCTAGGAATGTGCTGTTTCTCATCCCAGAATTCGAGGCCGATGAAGATTTCTCCCAGGGAAAAGGTGCCAGGACAGAAAGCGATTGTGCCTTTTCTAGGGTTAATGGGGCCCCAAAATTGACACCTGAGAGCCCAAGGCTGCCACCTTTTGCCTGGGCGCAAAGCTCGATGGTGCGTTCCACATGCGGGTCCTGGAAAGTGCCATTTTGCAGCCCAGAATTCCAGACCTATGAAGATTCCTCAGAGGGAAAAGGTACCAGGAGACAAAGCCATTGTGTATTTTGTAATGCTAATTGGGCCCCATCATTGGCACCTGAGAGCCCAAGGCTGCCACCTTTTCCTTGGGTGCAAAGCTCAACGGTGCATACCCTGTGCGGGTCCGGGAAAGGGCTGTTTTTCAGCCCAGAATTCCAGACGGAAGTCGATTCCTCTCTGGGAAAAGGTGTCAGGACAGAAAGCCATTGTGCCTTTTCTAGGGGTAACGGGGCCCCAAAATGGACACCTGAGAGCCCAAGGCTGCCACCTTTTCCCTGGGCGCAAATGTCGACGGCGCGTGCCACTTGCAAGTCCGGGATTGTGCCGTTTCTCATCCCAGAATTCCAGGCCAGCGAAGATTCCTCCGTGGGAAAAGGTGCCAGGACAGAAAGCGATTGTGCCTTTTCTAGGGTTAATGGGGCCCCAAAATTGGCAGCTGAGAGCCCAGGGCTGCCACCTTTTCCCGGGGCGCAAAGCTCGACGGTGCGTGCCACAGGCGGGTAAGGGAAAGAGCTGTTTTCAGCTCAGAATTCCAGACCAATGAAGATTCCTCCCTGGGAAAAGGTGCCAGGACAGAAAGCGATTGTTCTTTTTCTAGGGGTAATGGGGCCCCATCATTGGCACCTGAGAGCCCAAGGCTTCCACCTTTTGCCTGGGCACAAAGCTCGACGGTGCGTTCCAATTGCAGGTCCAGGGAAGTGCCGTTTTTCAGCCCAGAATTCCAGACGGACGAAAATTCCTCCCAGGGAAAAGGTGCCAGGACAGAAAGCGATTGTTATTTATCTAGTGTTAACGGGGACCCATCATTGGCACCTGAGAGCCCAAGGCTGCCACCTTTTCCCTGGGCGCAAAGCTAGATGGTGCCTGCCACGTGCAGGTCAGAGAAAGACCTTTGTTCAGCCCAGGATTCCAGACGGATGACGACTCCTCCCAGGGAAACGGCTCCCAGGACAAAAAGCGATTGTTCAATTTCTAGTGTTAATGGGGGCCCGTCATTGGCATCTGAGAGCCAGAGGTTGCCTCCTTTTCCCTGGGCGCAAAGCACGACAGTGCGTGCCACGTGCTGGTCCCAGAAAGTGCCATTTTAGAGCCCAGAATTCCAGACCAATGAAGATTCCTCCCTGGGAAAAGGTGCCAGGACAGAAAGCCATTGTGCCTTTTGTAGGGGTAATGCGTCACCATCATTGGCACCTGAGAGCCCAAGGCTGCCCCCTTTTCCCTGGGCGCAAAGCTCGACGGTGTGCACTGCCCCAAACCCGCACAAGGTACACACCGTCGAGTTTGCGCCCAGGGAAAAGGGGGCAGCCTTGGGCTCTCAGGTGCCAATGATGGTGCCCCATTACCCCTACAAAAGGCACAATGGCTTTCTGTCCTGGCACCTTTTCCCAGGGAGGAATCTTCATCGGTTTGGAATTCTGGTCTGAGAATCGGCACTTTCCTGGACCTGCATGTGGCACGCACCGTCGTGCTTTGAGGCCAGGGAAAAGGAGGCAGCCTTGGGCTCTCAGCTGCCAATGATGGGGCCCCATTATTCTTAGAAAAGGCACAATCGCTTTCTGTCCTAGGACATTTTCCCAGGGAGGAATCTTCATCCGTCTGGAATTCTGAGCTGAAAAACGGCATTTGCCGCACCCGCACTTGGCACGCACCGTCGAGTTTTGCGCCCAGGTTAAAGGAGGCAACCTTGGGCTTTCAGGTGACAATGACGGGGCCGCATTAACACTAGAAAAATAGCAATCACTTTCTGTCCTGGCACCTTTTCCCTGGGAGGAATTTTCGTCCGTCTGGAATTCTGGTCTGAAAAACTGCAATTTCCCGGACACACACGTGGCACGCACCGTCGATCTTTATACCCAGGGAAAAGGTGGCAGCCTTGGGCTCACAGGTGCCAATGAGGGGGTCGCATTCACCCTAGACCTGGAACAATCGCTTTCTGTTCTGGCAACTTTTCCCAGGGAGGAATCATCGTGCGCCTGGAATTCTGGGCTGAAATAACCGCATGTGGCATGCACCGTCGGGCTTTGCGCCCAGGGAAAAGGTGGCAACCTTGAGCTCTCAGGTGCCAAAAGTGCGGCCGCATTAACACTAGAAAAGTAACTATCGCTTTCTGTCCTGGCACGTTTTGCCTGGCAGGAATCTTCATCTGTCTGGAATTCTGGGCTAAAAAACCTGAACTTGGCACGTTCCGTCGAGCTTTGAGCCCAGGGAAAAGGTGGCAGCCTTTGGCTCTCAGGTGGCAATGATGGGGCCCCATTAACCCAAGAAATGGAACAATCCCTTTCTTTCCTGACACCTTTTCCCAGGGAGGAATCATCGTCCCTCTGGAATTCTGGACTTAAAAAACAGCATGTGGTAGGCAGCGTCGGGCTTTCCGCCCAGGGAAAAGGTGGCAGCCTTGGACTCTCAGGTGCCAATGATGGGGCCCCATTAACCCAGGAAATGTAAAAATTGCTTTCTGTCTTGGCAGCTTTTCCCAGGGTGGAATCTTCGTCTGTCCAGAAATCTGGGCTGAAAAACTACACTTTCCCTGGCACGAATGTGGCACGCTCCGTCGAGGTTTGCCCCCAGGGAAAAGGTGGCAGCCTTCGGCTCTCAGGTGTCAATGATTGGGGCCCCATTAACCCTAGAAAAGGAACAATCCCTTTCTGTCCTGACACCTTTTCCCTGGGAGGAATCTTCATCCGTCTGGAATTCTGGGATGAAAAAAGGCATTTCCCGGACCTGCACCTGGCATGCACCGTCGAGCTTTGAGCCCATGGTAAAGGTGGCAGCCTTGGGCTCTCAGCTGCCAAAGACGGGGCCACAATAACATTAGAAAAGGAACAATCGCTTTCTGTCCTGGCGAGTTTCTCCCAGGGAGAAATCATCGTCTGTCTGGAATTCTGGGCTGAATAAAGGGCATGTGGCAGGCACCGTCAGGCTTTGAGCCCAGGGAAAAGATGGCAGCCTTGGGCTCTCAGCTGCCAAAGATGGGGCTGCATTAACCCTAGAAAAGGAACAATCGCTTTCTGTCCTGGCACCTTTTCCCTGGGAGGAATCATCGTTAGTCTGGAATTCTGGGCTGAAAAAACCGCATGTGGCATGCACCGTCGGGCTTTCCACCCAGGGAAAAGGTGACAGCCTTCTGCTCTCCGGTGCCAATGATGGGGCCCCACTAACTCTAGAAAAGGAACAAACACTTTCTGTCCTGGCACTTTTTCCTTGGCAGGAATCTTCATCCGTCTGGAAATCTGGGCGGAAAAATTACGCTTTCCCAGAACCGCACTTGGCACACTCCGTCGAGCTTTGAGGCCAGGGAAAAGGTGGCTGCCTTGGGCTCTCAGGTGCCAATGATGGGGCCCCTTAAACCTAGAAATGGAAAAATCGCTTTCTCTCTTGGCACCTTTTCCTTGGGAGGAATCTTCGTCCGTCTGGAAATCTGGGTTGAAAAACGGCACCTACGCTGACCCGCACCTGGAGTGTTCCGTCGAGCTTTGAGCCCAGGGAAAAGGTGGCAGGCTTGCGCTCTCAGGTGCCAATGACGGGGCCCCATTAAACCTAGAAATGGAACAATCCTTTTCTGTTCAGGCACTTTATCCGAGGGTAGAATTTAAAAAATTCTGGAATTCTGGGCTGATAAACGGCACTTTCCCTGACCTGCACCTGGTACCCTCCATCGTGCTTTGAGGCCAGGGAAAAGGTGGCAGCCTTGGGCTCTCAGGTGCCAATGATGGTGCCCCGTTACCCCAAGAAAAGGAACAATCCCTTTCTGTCCTAGCACCTTTTCCCTGGGAGGAATCTTGTTCCATCAGGAATTCTGGGCTGAAAAAGGCACTTTACCTGACACGCAGGTGGCACGCACCGTCGACCTTTGAGCCCAGGGAAAAGGTGGCAGTCTTGGGCTCTGAGGTGGCAATGATGGGGCCCCATTAACCCAAGAAATGGAACAATCCCTTTTTGTCCTGGCCTTTTTTCCCTGGAAGGAGTCATCGTCCATCTGGAATTCTGGGCTTAAAAACCAGCATGTGGCATGCACCGTCCGGCTTTGCGGCAAGGGAAAAGGTGGCGGCCTTGGACTCTAAGGTGCCAATGATGGGGCCCCATTAACGTAAGAAATGTAAAAATCGCTTTCTGTCCTGGCATCTTTTTCCTGGGAGGAATCTTCATCCGTCTGGAATTCTGGGCTGAAAAAAGGCACGTACCCTGACCCACACCTGGCACACTCCGTCGAGCTTTGAGCCCAGGGAAAAGGTGGCTGCCTTAGGCTCTCAGGTGCCAATGATGGGGCCCCATTACCCCTAGAAAAAGGCACAATCACTTTCTGTGCTAGTACCTATTCCGTGGGAGGAATCTTGGTCCATCTGGAATTCTGGGTTGAAATACGACACTTTCCTTAACCCGCACTTGGCATGCTCCATCGCGCTTTGAGCCCAGGGAATAGGTGGCAGCCTTGGACTCTCAGGTGCCAAAAGTGGGGCTGCATTAACACTAGAAAAATAACAATCGCTTTCTGTCCTGGCACATTTTCCCTGGGAGGAATCTTCATCCGTCTGGAATTCTGGGCTAAAAAACCCGCAAGTGGCACATACCGTCGGGCATTGCGCCAGGGAAAAGGTGACAGCCTTGGCCTCTCAGGTGCCAATGATGGGGCACCATTAATCTTAGAAAAGGCACAATCGCTGTCTGTCCCAGCACCTTTTCCCTGGGAGGAATCTTGGGCTGTCTGGAATTCTGGGCTGAAAAACGGCATTTTCCCGGAGACGCGCGTGCCACGTTCCGTCGAGGTTTGAGCCCAGGGGAAAGGTAGCTACCTTGGGCTCTCAGGTGCCAATGATGGGGCCCCATTAACCTAGAAAAGGAACAATCGCTTTTTGTCCTGGCACATTTTACCTTGGAGGAATCTTGGGCGGTCTGGAATTCTGTGCTGAAAACCGGCATTTTCCCAGACCCCCACCTCGCCCGCACTGTCGAGCTTTGAGGCCAGGGAAAAGGTGGCAGCCTTCGGCTCTCAGATGTCAATGATGGGGCCCCATTAACCCTAAAAAAGGAACAATCCCTTTCTATCCTGGCACTTTTTCCCTGGGAGGAATCTTCCTCCGTCTGGAATTCTGGGATGAAAAAAGGAATTTCCCGAACCCGCACCTGGCATGCACCGTCGAGCTTTGAGCCCATGGTAAAGGGGCAGCCTTGGGATCTCAGCTGCCAAAGATGGGGCCGCATTAACCTTAGAAAAGGAACAATCGCTTTCTGTCCTGGCGAGTTTCTCCCAGGGAGAAATCATCGTCCGTCTGGAATTCTGGAATGAATAAACGGCATGTGGCACGCACCGTCAGGCTTTGAGCCCAGGGAAAAGGTGACAGCCTTGGGCTGTCAGGTGCCAATGAGGGGGCCGCATTTACCCTAGAACTGGAACAATCGCTTTCTGTCCTGACACTTTTTCCCTGGGAGGAATCTTGGTCAGTCTGGAAAACTGGACTGAAAAAAGGCACGTACCCCGACCCGCACCCGGCACACTCCGTCGAGCTTTGAGCCCAGGGAAAAGGTGGCAGGCTTGGGCTCTCAGGTACCAATGATGGAGCCCCATTACCCCAAGAAAAGGAACAATCCCTTTCTGTCCTGGCACCTTTTCCCTGGGAGGAATCTTGGTCCATCTTGAATTCTGGGCTGAAAAAAGGCACTTTACCTGACCCGCAGGTGGCACGAACCGTCGATCTTTGAGCCTAGGGAAAAGGTGGCAGCCTTGGGCTCTCAGGGGCCAGTGATGGGGCCCCATTATTCTTAGAAAAAGCACAATGGCTTTCTGCCCTAGCACTTTTTCCTGGGAGGAATCTTCATCCATCTGGAATTCTGGGATGAAAAACGGCATTTGCCGGACCCGCACATGGCATGCACCGTGGAGGTTTGAGCCCAGGGAAAAGGTGGCAGTCTTGGGCTCTCAGTTGCCAAAGATGGGGCTGCATTAACCCAAGAAAGGGAACAATCCCATTCTGTCCTGGCATTTTTTCCCAGGGAGGACTCATCGTTAGTCTGGAATTCTGGGCTTAAAAACCAGCATGTGGCATGCACTGTCCGGCTTTGCGGCAAAGGAAAAGGTGGCGGCCTTGGACTCTAAGGTGCCAATGATGGGGCCCCATTAACCCAAGAAATGTAAAAATCGCTTTCTGTCCTGGCACATTGTCCCTGGAAGGAATCTTCATCCGTCTGGAATTCTGGGCTGATAAAAGGCACGTACCCTGACCCGCACCTGGCACACTCCGACGAGCTTTGAGCCCAGGGAAAAGATGGCAGCCTTGGGCTCTCAGGTGCCAAAGGTGTGGCCGCATTAACACTAGAAAAGTAACAATCGCTTTCTGTCCTGGCACATTTTCCCTGGCAGGAATCTTCATCCGTCTGGAATTCTGGGCTAAAAAACCAGCACTTTGCACGCACCGTCGATCTTTGAGCCCAGGCAAAAGATGGCAGCCTTGGGCTCTCAGGTGCCAATGATGGGGCCCCATTAACCCAAGAAATGGAACATACCCTTTCTGTCCTGGCACCTTTTCCCAGGGAGGAATCATCGTCCCTCTGGAATTCTGGGCTTTAAAAACTGCATGTGGTAGGCACCGTCAGGCTTTCCGCCCAGGGAAAAGGCGGCAGCCTTGGACTCTCAGGTTCCAGTGATGGGGCCCCATTAACCCAGGAAATGTAAAAATCGCTTTCTGTCTTGGCACCTTTTCCCAGGGTGGAACCTTCGTCTGTCCGGGAATCTGGGCTGAAAAACTGCACTTTCCCTGGCACAAATGTGGCACGCTCCATCGAGGTTTGAGCCCAGGGAAAAGGTGGCAGTCTTGGGCTCTCAGGTGTCAATGATGGGTCCGCATTAACCCTAGAAATTGAACAATCGCTTTCTCCCCTGGCGCTTTATCCCAGGGTACAATCTTAAACCGCCTGGTATTCCGGGCTGATAAACGGCACTTTCCCTAAACCGCACGTGGCACACTCCGTCGTGCTTTGAGCCCAGGGAAAAGGTGGCACCCTTGAGCTCTCAGGTGTCAAAAGTGGGCTCGCATTAACACTAGAAAAAGAACAATCGCATTCTGTCCAGGCACTTTTTCCCTGGCAGGAATCTTCATCCATCTGGAATTCTGGGCTGAATAACCCGCAAGTGGCACGCGCCGTCGGGCTTTGAGCCCAGGGAAAAGGTGACAGCCTTGGGCTCTCAGGTGCCAATGAGGGGCCGCATTTACCCTAGAACTTGAACAATCGCTTCCTGTCCTGGCACTTTGTCCCTGGGAGGAATCTTCTTCCTTCTGGAAATCTGGGCTGAAAAACGGCACGTACCCTAACCCGCTCCTCGCACACTCCAACGAGTTTTGAGCCGAGGGAAAAGGTGGCAGCCTTGGGCTCTCAGGTGCCAGTGATGGGGACCAATTACCCCTAGGAAAGGCACAATCACTTTCTGTCCTGGCACCTTTTCCCTGGGAGGAATCATCGTCCGTCTGGAATTCTGGGCTGAAAAACGGCAGGTTCCCGGACCCGCACTTGGCACGCTCCGTCGAGCTTTGAGCCCAGGGAAAAGGTGGCAGCCTTGGGCTCTCAGGTGCCAATGATGGTGCCCCATTAACCCAAGAAATGGAACATACCCTTTCTGTCCTGGCCCCTTTTCCCAGGGAGGAATCATCGTCCCTCTGGAATTCTGGGCTTTAAAAACTGCATGTGGTAGGCACCGTCAGGCTTTCCGCCCAGGGAAAAGGCGGCAGCCTTGGACTCTCAGGTTCCAGTGATGGGGCCCCATTAACCCAGGAAATGTAAAAATCGCTTTCTGTCTTGGCACCTTTTCCCAGGGCGGAATCTTCGTCTGTCCGGAAATCTGGGCTGAAAAACTGCACTTTCCCTGGCACGAATGTGGCACGCGCCATCGAGGTTTGAGCCCAGGGAAAAGGTGGCAGTCTTGGGCTCTCAGGTGTCAATGATGGGTCCGCATTAACCCTAGAAATTGAACAATCGCTTTCTCCCCTGGCGCTTTATCCCAGGGTACAATCTTAAACCGCCTGGTATTCCGGGCTGATAAACGGCACTTTCCCTAAACCGCACGTGGCACACTCCGTCTTGCTTTGAGCCCAGGGAAAAGGTGGCACCCTTGAGCTCTCAAGTGTCAAAAGTGGGCTCGCATTAACACTAGAAAAAGAACAATCGCATTCTGTCCAGGCACTTTTTCCCTGGCAGGAATCTTCATCCATCTGGAATTCTGGGCTGAATAACAAGCAAGTGGCACGCACCGTCGGGCTTTGAGCCCAGGGAAAAGGTGACAGCCTTGGGCTGTCAGGTGCCAATGAGGGGACCGCATTTACCCTAGAACTTGAACAATCGCTTCCTGTTCTGGCACTTTGTCCCAGGGAGGAATCTTCTTCCTTCTGGAAATCTGGGCTGAAAAACGGCACATACCCTAACCCGCACCACGCACACTTCATTGAGTTTTGAGCCGAGGGAAAAGGTGGCAGCCTTGGGCTCTCAGGTGCCAGTGATGGGGCCCCATTATTCTTAGAAAAGGCACAATGGCTTTCTGCCCTGGCACCTTTTTCCTGGGAGGAATCTCCATCCATCTGGAATTCTGGGATGAAAAACGGCACTTTCCCGGACCAGCACATGGCATGCACCGTCAAGGTTTGAGCCCAGGGAAAAGGTGGCAGCCTTGGGCTCTCCGCTGCCAAAGATGGGGCTGCATTAACCCTAGAAAAGGAACAATTGCTTTCTGTCCTGGCACATTTTCCCTGGGAGGAATCATCGTTAGTCTGGAATTCTGGGCTGAAAAAACCGCATGTGGCATACACCGTCGGACTTCGAGCCCAGGGAAAAGGTGGCAGCCTTCGGCTCTCAGGTGCCAATGATGGGGCCCCATTCACCCTAGAAAAGGAACAAACGCTTTCTGTTCTGGCACTTTTTCCTTGGCAGTAATCTTCATCCGTCTGGAAATCTGGGCTGAAAAATTACGCTTTCCCCGACCCGCACCTGGCACACTCCGTCGAGCTTTGAGCCCAGGGAAAAGGTGGCAGGCTTGGGCTCTCAGGTGCCAGTGACGGGGCCCCATTAAACCTAGAAATGGAGCAATCGTTTTCTGTCCACGCACTTTATCCCTGGGTAGAATCTAAAAACTTCTGGAATTCTGGGCTGATAAACGGCACTTTCCCTGACCTGCACCTGGTACGCTCCATCGTGCTTTGAAACCAGGGAAAAGGTGGCAGCCTTGGGCTCTGAGTTGCCAATGATGGCGCCCCGTTACCCCAAGAAAGGAACAATCCCTTTCTGTCCTAGCACCTTTTCCCTGGGAAGAATCTTGGTCCATCTGGAATTCTGGGCTGAAAAAATGCACTTTACCTGACACGCAGGTGGCACGCACTGTCCATCTTTCAGCCCAGGGAAAAGGTGGCAGCCTTGGGCTCTCAGGTGGCAATGATGGAGCCCCATTAACCCAAGAAATGGAACAATCCCTTTCTGTCCTGACATTTTTTCCCTGTGAGGAATCATCATCCGTCTGGAATTCTGGGCTTAAAAAACAGCATGTGGCATGCACCGTCCGGATCTGCGGCAAGGGAAAAGGTGGCGGCCTTGGGCTCTCAGGGGCCAATGATGAGGTCCCTTTAACCCAAGAAATGTAAAAATCGCTTTCTGTCCTGGCACATTTTCCTGGGAGGAATCTTCATCCGTCTGGAATTCTGGGCTGAAAAAAGGCATGTACCCTGACCCGCAACTGGCACACTCCGTCGAGCTTTGAGCCCAGGGAAAAGGTGGCAGCCTTGGGCTCTCAGGTGCCAAAAGTGGGGCCCCGTTAACACTAGAAACATAACACTTGCTTTCTATCCTGGCACCTTTTCCCAGGGCGGAATCTTCATCCGTCTCGAATTCTGGGTTCAAAAATGGCACTGCCCCAAACCCGCACAAGGTACACACCGTTGAGCTTTGCACCCAGGGAAAAGGGGGCAGCCTTGGCCTCTCAGGTGCCAATGATGGTGCCCCATTATCCCTACAGAAGGCACAATGGCTTTCTGTCCTGGCACCTTTTCCCAGGGAGGAATCTTCATCGGTTTGGAATTCTGGACTGTAAAATGACACTTTCTGGGACCCGCCCGTGGAACGCACCATGAAGCTTTGCGTCCAGGGAAAAGGTGGCAGTCTTGGGCTCTCAGGTGCCAATGATGGGGCCCCATTACCTTTACTAAAAGCACAATGGCTTTCTGTCCTGACACCTTTTCCCTGGGAGGAGTCTTCATTGGTCTGGAATTCTGGGCTGTAAAATGACTCTTTCTGGGACCAGCACGTGGCACGCACTGTCGTGCTTTATGCCCAGGGAAAAGGAGGCAACCTCTGGCTCTCAGATGCCAATGATGGGCCCCCATTAACACTAGAAATTGAACAATCGCTTTCTGTCCTGGGAGCCGTTTCCCTGGGAGGAGTCGTCATCCGTCTGGAATCCTGGGCTGAACAAAGCACTTTCTCTGACCTGCATGTGGCAGGCACCATCTAGTTTTGCGCCCAGGGAAAAGGTGGCAGCCTTGGGCTCTCAGGTGCCAAGGATGGGGCCCCGTTAACACTAGATAAATAACAATGGCTTTCTTTCCTGGCACCTTTTCCCTGGGAGGAATTTTCGTCCGTCTGGAATTCTGGGCTGAAAAA